>NW_022157168.1:0-183914 GCF_007821495.1 Lachnellula hyalina
CCCCCCCCCCTCCCCTTCTCCTAAACGCAGTCGTATAGAGTTGACAGCTTTCGTATAGCAAAACGGAACAAGAAGCAAAGTATGACTGGTTACTAGGAGGGAGAGCAGGAACGTGAGCTGAGTGTTGTAGCCGGGAAGTGGCAATGCATAGCCTCCCTGTAGCGATAAGGAGCCTTGGAAGTGGCGATGCATAGCCTAGCTATAGTGATAGGAAAGCCTAGAAGTGGCGCTGTAGCCTAGAGGCTATAACGGCTAC
Organism: Lachnellula hyalina; assembly: GCF_007821495.1. NCBI lineage: Eukaryota > Fungi > Ascomycota > Leotiomycetes > Helotiales > Lachnaceae > Lachnellula > Lachnellula hyalina. Next base: position 257 of record NW_022157168.1, read on the forward strand.
TTATAGCATGCTAAGGGCCTGGAAGCCCTCTATATAGCGCACTTCCCACTGTAGAACAGCAGTCAATTCAAGATCCTTCCCCCGAAAAATAACAGTGAGAAACCTGACCTGAGCACAGGGTGAGGCGAGAATGAGTAGCGCCTAAGTATAGCGGCGACGCTGACTAACGGCGTTGGAAGCGAAGTCGAATCGGTTTCGGCGCAGATTACCCAAGAAATCCAGCCCCCCCACCTCCTTTCCGCTTGTTCACCTTCCTCACTTAGTATGTAAGTACTTGCTAAATTACCTTTACTGATGCAACTCAACTGTGTCGTTATTATTCATATGCCCGGAGTCGAAGCCGAGCGGCTCAATTATCAACTGGCTTCCAATTCGTGTGAAAGCGGCGAGAGCATCAAGTGGCTTTTGGCAGAGGTTAGAATTGTTGTGATATTTTACTCCTGCTCTGAATCCTACTACTGCCAGGCTGCTGACTTGGCACCATTTTGATATGTACATAGTTACAAAAATCTCTTACTCCTTGGTAGGTATAGTTATATCTTGCATCCCTATATCCTCTAGCTTCTCCTCATTATCCGGGTTCTGGGACTCAATCATAGCGACCGTCCGCTTATCTTGCATCCATACAATACCGATCCATAGAATCAGAAGAACGGCAATGCACACCATCGCAATGGTACCTCTGTGGAAACCCTGTTGAGAAGTTAGTATGTACGCTGCCATAAGCTAGAGCATGGTGCTTGCTTACTTTCTTAGCATCTGTAGCGGGGTAGAGAACAATTCCCCAGAATGAGAATAAGACAGAAGAGGCGCCTAAAACAACAAGCGTTAGTTGGGATACAATTTAAGAAATAGCAGAGTGGTGAGGAGTGGCATACCATTCATGGAGTATAAGATGACGGCACGCGAGGCGTCGTCGTTTTCACGCACGAGGATTTGAGTAGCCCAGGCAAAACACACTGGTTGGATTGCGTATGCCGTGGCAGCGAGATCTTGAACGTACACTACAGTCAGCTTTCAGGTCGTCCCTTGGCAGCAAGCATCAAGCATTGAGAAAGAGTGAGGGAGAGGGTGTCGGCGTGGCGACTTACAGTAAGCGCCCATTTTTGCTCCATTGCCAATGTGTTCCCAGCACAGCAGAATGATGCAAGCAACGATCTGAAGCACGCAGGTGATAATACCCCACGGTGCGTGCTTTCCGGTGGCATCAATCGCGATGGATGTGAGGAGTGTGAGCACAATTCCGATGGCGTAGAGGCCTAGAGGATAGTCGTTGTTCTGGGGAACTGTGAATTTTTTGGTTGATTTCATCCATAGTAGCATGCAGCTTTGGGTGTTGAACGCCTCAAGAGCGCCGCCAATAACCCAGAATAAGGTAAATATCCAACTTTAGAAAGTTAGACTGAGTTTGTATTGGGGCTTGTATATAACGGTTACTCACAAATTCAGGTTCAATAGAACTCTCTTGATGATTGAGAATCCAATCTTGTGACCTTCAGGGTTCTTGGGCGGTAGCCTGCTAAGTGCAAGAGCTTTCTCCTCTACTGAAAAGTATGGTGCCTTTGTAGTCTCGGGAAGATCAGGGAAAGAAAAAAATCCAAAGATTGCAATTGGCAGCGTGATGATACCGTCAATGATGAAAACCTTCACACTGGTTAGCAATTCTAAACCCACACTTTAGGAGTAAATTTCACTCACCCACTTCCACCCTGGTAAGCCTGCATGGCCATTCATGGTCTTGTAGATGGCAGTCATCATCAGGCCAGCAAACATAGTCCCAGCCATACCAGAAGCAGCGAAAAGACCAATACGCTTGCCGACCTCTTGCGGTTTGTACCACGATCCGATTATGTATTGTGTGCCGCTGTATGTCGAGGCTTCGATCATGCCTTGGAAGAATCGTAGTGCCGCTAGTTGCGTAAAGTTATGCGTGGCAGCAGTACACATTGTGAGACCGGCCCATATTAGCGTCATGAGGGGAAACCAGATGCGCGGTGCAACTACTTGGATGGCTAAAGCGTGAGGAACCTGTCCAATGATATCTGGAAGAAGGCATATGGGTCAGTGTTATGGTAGGGTTGAAAGGGAATGATATTAATCTTACAGCCAACTGACAAGCAGGTAACAAGATCATTATACTGATTCCCTACGAGTCCCACATCCTCTTTGAGACCAGACACATATGCATTCGCTAGTGCTGCACGGTCTGTCGGTCTTGACTTAGCAATATGTTTACCTCAGAAAAAGGCATATTTGACTACTGACCTAGGTAGTTGAAAAAGAATGAAAGACAGCAGTATGTCTGTTATTTACTTTAGTACGCATGGTCTAGAGCTCTTTGTCCAGGAGTCTATCTTTGCTCACCAGAATGAAAAAGTCGATTTTTCGCACAAGCTAAGTTTAGAAGTAAGTCGTAAGCTTATTGTTTATGGGAAGCTCTGCTTACCTTTCGTTCTGCGGCAGTTTCTGCAGGCTCACCCCACACCAAAACTCGCAAATCATAGAGTTTACCCATATTTGATGGCTACAGATATGATCTAGGGGAGTTGATGGAGAATTGATAGCGGTCGTGAAGTATTTGCAGAGGTAGGTTGAAAGCAGAACGTTTCAGAGGTCATCGTTTACATGAAGTACTTTTTCTGCTTTGATACAGACATCTATCTAAAATGGAGTATGGAGATAGATTAAAGTTCTAGAATGCGTAAAATGGGGTCCCAAGATAAGGAAATGATCAAGCGGCTGAAAGTATCATACCATATCATACGTTTCTAGCGCTGACTTCCATCCTTGCTAGTGCGTCTCCCACTATTAACAGATTTTAGCCTTACCCATGCCACGGGAACGTTGGACTAGGGTGGGTAACAATCCCATGTATCAAAAATTCAAGCATTGGCAGAACTAGTAACAAGTCCATGAGGATGCGAACGTTCTGTTCTCCTCCGAGGAAAGGTGGTTCCTTCTGTATTTTTTAGTCTCGTGATGAATAACATACATTGACAAAGCTTACCAGGGATCAGCCTTCCAATCCTATTTATTTTCTAGTCTTTGCTTTGAGTTCAATACCCTTCAAGTATTTGTCTTCTGTATGTGTATTGTGGTTCAAAATGGCTTTCACTCCACCATCATCCCCGCCATCGCCGCTCGACCTTGGTTGCCTCCAAACCGAGCTTCAAAATGCCAACACTTCAGATATTGATAGGGTATCCACGCTGGAAATGTGTGGTATATTGTTTTTCCACTTCCAAGCACCTAGCCGGAGCTAATTCTTCTGAAGAGATAATCAACAGAGAAGATGCCAAAATTGCCAGCGCTGTACAAAGGTGCCTCCCTGAAGTTGCGATGATAATCGATTTGATGGCTCCCAAAGTTCTGGAAGGAGGGAGAGTTATCTACATAGGGGCCGGGACAAGCGGCAGGTGAGACCTCCAAGTTCTGTATACTGAATTCGTACTGATTCTCCACAGGTTGGGTGTTTTAGATGCTTCGGAAATGTATGTTTCCAATGACTTTCCATTCGTTCCTGCTGTAACTCAATATTTAGTCCTCCGACCTTCTCCGCACCTTATTCGCAATTTATAGGCCTGATGGCAGGAGGCGATGTAGCTATTAGGAAAGCTGTGGAAGGAGCTGAAGACTCGGAAACCTTACCCGTCGAAGATCTCTCCTCGATAACGCCGCCTCTGGACCCTCGCCTTGATACCGTGATCGGGATTGCATCTTCGGGGAGGACTCCATACGTGCTCGCAGGGCTGAAGTATGCCAAAAACCTTGGGTGTCTATCAGTAGGTATCGCATGTGTTAGTCCCAGCGCCATGCGAGGCTGCTGCGAATCTTTGATTGAATGTGTCACGGGGAGCGAAGTTGTGACTGGGAGCACACGATTAAAGGCAGGCACTGCGACAAAAATGGTGCGTAGTTTTCACATCTTCATATTCGTCAAACGCATGCTGATATGTATTTTTGTAGCTTCTGAACATGATATCCACTGGTGTGCAGATCAGAAATGGCAAGACTTATGGCAATCTGGTATGTTATATTCATTTTGCGGGTTGTGCATAGAATTAACTAATTCATCCGCTAGATGATTGATGTGAAGGCTTCAAACGAGAAATTAATCGACCGATCCCGACGGATCTTTCGCACTGCTCTACCCAAATCTCCATTCTATGATGTGTCTCGGGATGGAGTTGTTGATACCCTCATGGCTGCATGTGACGGTAGCCTCAAACTTGCTCTTGTCGTTGCCAAGCTAGGATGTACTCCAACTGAAGGGAAACATAGACTTGAAGCTGCAGGAGGGGCACTGAGAGAAGCTTGGGAACGAGGAGGATATTCAGCGCAAGCGTAACAATATGGATATCGCGCATGTGTTAACAAATCAGGGCCTCATGAATCAAGCCACGATCCCAAGATCGCGTTTCACTGTTGTGTAAGGAAACGTTCCAGTCCCAGGGTTGTCAAAGACAGCATTTGGGTCACTTCATTGCCATTGACATCAAGGTTGTGCCAGAAATCCGGGATATTCTTTCTCGGCCATCCCCAATTCATCTCACGTTGCTAGCGCACCCCATTAAGCAGACGTTGCTAGCGCCACTCGGCACCCCCACTGTGGCAATGTACCTCGTAATATCGCAGTAGGATCAACCATGGGTCGTATCTTTGCTTTCTGTCCACTTATGATATGTTGTTAGCATCTGCATCTAGGTGCATTTAATGATATGACACCTAAATATGATACTTAGATCTCAAGAGTGAAGCTTGCACTGGTTTCAAGGTGGGGATCTTAGATTTGTGCCTATTTAGGCTTAAGGCGTCGCATTGGCTGTCCACTACTTTCTACCTAGGAAGGCTGAGTTTACGACCCAGTAGCTTCATAACTTTTCACCTCTGATTATTAGATTCATGCACTGAGTCTTTTCACACGTGGCATTCTGAAACTTTAAAAAGCTTGAGTTTTTTAGGTTTCGTTGTATTCTGTTCTATGTTGCGTTCGAACCTTACATTGCCTATTCCTTTTCAAGCGAGTCAGTTCTAATCTAAAAGCCCCACCTGGATATCAGCTGGAAGTTATTACTGGAGTGCTTTGTTGGTTTCTTTCTTCACAGAGTCTTCATATAGAACAACACTTGCACACTGAAAATGGTGTCTTTGACGGTAGTAGGCCTGAATTCGGGCACAAGTATTGATGGTAAGTCTTTGCCTTTCTTTAGATGCCCCTCAACACATGCCTCGTCTTGGGATTTTCAGCTGATATTGAACCAGGCATTGATATTGCCTTGTGTCGCATAACTTCTATTCCCCACTCGTGCGATTTGGAGGTAGAACTTCTCAATTACACAGAAATTCCAGCAACAGCCTCTCTACGCTCCCGTATACTAGGTGTCGTCCGCCCTGGTGCAGCTACAACTCTGGAAGATGTATGCGATCTCAATTTTGCTCTTGGGGAAGAATTTGCATCAGCAGTGAATAAGTCAGGCATTGACCTAAGCAAAGTTGATCTCATTGCGAGCCATGGCCAGACCTTATGGCACATCCCATTTGGAGAGCGGCTTTCCACCCTGCAGATGGGCGAGCCTGCCGTGATATCAAAGAGCACAAATAAGTATGACTACCTCTGATGAACAATGAATGAGAAGCAACGAAAGAATGGCACTGATCGTTGGTGCTAGAACGGTCATATCTAGCTTTCGGACGGCAGAACTTGCTGTGGGGAGGCAGGGTGCACCTCTCTCGGGGTTCTTTGAAGCTGCGATCCTCGCGCACCCCTCTCAAACCCGAATCAGCCAGAATATTGGTGGAATTGGAAATGCAACTGTTGTCCCGTCTAGTAGAGTACCGGAATCCGGTTACTTTGCCTTTGATACTGGACCAGGAAATGTACTAATAGATGCCACCGTGCGTTACATATCTAAAGGAGAGGCGCACTATGACAAAGATGGGGAGATGGGGGCTAGAGGGGAAAGCGAAATAGACAAGGAAGCTGTAGAGGATTTCTTGAAACGAGACTACTTTGAGAGGAAGCCACCCAAGACAACGGGACGGGAGATGTTCAGTGATACCTTGGCTAAGGAGATCATAGACGAGATGCGAGGTAAAGGGATCAGCGACGATGGGATCGTCGCGGCCATTACCCGTATGACTGCAGAGTCCATCGTGCGCGCCTACGAGAACTTTGTGATACCAGTTGTAGGGCACATTGATGAGGTGTATATTTGTGGCGGGGGAGCTTTCAATCCGAATATCATGCGCCACTTGTCTGCGCGACTCCCAGGGACCAAAGTTGGAATTCTGGATAGCACAACTATTGGCATAAGTGCCGCAGCTAAGGAGGCTGTTTTATTTGCGGTGCTGGGATTTCTGGGCATGTGTGGGCGCAAGGTGGCTGTTGCTGATATGAGCGAGACCAGGCGGGAAGTCGTTCTGGGTTGTGTAACCCCGGGAGATAATTACAGGAGCTTGTTGCAGAAGGTAGCCCGTGATGAGGAATTTATGGGGGCGGGTACTCTGGGGAGAATCTTTATGAGATAATTCGATCAACCGCGCAACTGAAATGAAGTAATGAGTAACAGTGACTGGCGCCTTATATGCGGTATTTATATCTTTCATGTGACTTGGGAACCCCGTCTTTGAAAACTTGTACCGCATTGAAATCCAATCTAAGTCACGGGAAAAAGTGGGAAATTTATAGTCTCAAGATTCCACTTCTCTTGACGATAAGGACCTAAGGACCGACCTTTTCCACATCCATACAATTATATCCTGCGGTTGTCAAACCCTTACCAAACGTCCCCGTAATGGCTGCAGATACCTTAGACCCTGTCTGGAACGACATAGATCGGCAAGTTACAGCTATAAAAAGGTTTGTACGCTAAGTGCTACTCTAACATCTGCACAGGGTTGTGGGCCAGCAATTTATGCTTGGATGGGATGGTACACAAGTTACCCCCTCAATTCGCAAATTGATCGAAGAGCAACATATTGGATCAATCCTACTTACTGCAAAAAATCTCATTTGTGAATACACACCTAAAAGTCAGCGAACTAATATATGCTAACTCGCTTTAGCGGCTGAACAAACAATACGGCTTGTCCACGAACTGCAAACAATCGCATACGAGGCTGGCCATCCTGTACCTCTCTCCATCGCCCTAGACCAGGAGAATGGAGGAGTCAACAGCTTATGCGATGCGGACTCTATTACCCAGTTTCCGAGCGCCATGGGAGTTGCTGCTACTGGGTCGCCGGAGGTAGCGTTCCAGGTGGCGAAAGCTACAGCACTTGAGATTTCAGCAGCTGGAATAAATCTCATATTGGGGCCGGTCCTTGACGTGCTCACAAACGCACGCAGTCAACCACTTGGGGTTCGATCCACTGGCGACGACCCCAAAGTTGTCTCTCAATTTGGGGTATCGTATGTGAAGGGTTATAAAGAGGCTGGCATCGCTACATGTGGGAAACATTTCCCCTCCTATGGAAACTTGGAATTCATGGGTGCTGGAATAGGCTCCGGTACCCCAGTCATTACCGAAACACTGGAGCAATTGAGCATTAGTGCATTAATTCCATTCCGCAGCGCTATTGCTTCTGGATTAGATGCCATGATGGTTGGTGGATGTGCTTTAGTTGGCTCTGGAACAAATGTGATGCATGCTTGCCTTTCAGGGCAGGTCGTTGATGAGCTACTAAGAAAAGATCTCAACTTTCAGGGGGTTGTCATATCAGCCTGCCTAAGAATGGAAGCCCTTATTCAGAATATAGGGGTTGGTGGTGGGACTGTAATGGCTATCAGGGCAGGTTGTGACATCGTTGTCCTTTGCCGAACGTCTGCTGTACAACACGAAGCTATCGCAGGACTAAAGCTTGCTATCAAGGAAGGAATCATCCCCAAAGACAGGATTCGAACGTCTTTGAAAAGAATCCTCAAAATGAAATCAAAATGTACTTCATGGGAGCAAGCTCTGAATCCACTAGGTCTGGAATACCTCGCAGAGGTTAAACGTTCACATACCGAACTTGCCAGGGCGACTTATCAAAACTCTATTAGTCTACTCCGAGACGAAAAGCACTTTCTTCCCTTGTCCAATATCATCCAGGATTCGGAATCGCTTCTTCTTCTGACGCCTCTTCTCACCACCTCAGCTCCAAAGGGAAATACACCAGGAAGTTCAGCAGTTTGCTCCCCCACTCAAGATGCTCCACACCATCACCCGTCACTTATAAGTGGGGAAGAATTATTCAGTACACTAGGGACTACTCTAGCACAACGTCGAAATGGGAAAGTACTCCATACATCTTATACCGCAAATGGAGTCGAGCTACTACACGAAAATCTCCTCAACAGGGCTAGCGCGGTCATAGTTATCACAGCTGATGCCAACCGCAACCACTACCAAATCGAGTTCACCAGACAAATTGCCATGGTTTGTAATTCTCGACCCATATCGAATTTGAAAAGAAAGACACCACTCATTGTTGTATCCGTCAGCTCCCCATATGACTTTGCCATTGATCAATCCGTAGGCACGTACATCTGCACATACGACTTTACCGACATTGCAATGAATGCATTGGTGTCTGTTCTTTGCGGCGACGAAATTCCTCGGGGGGTTCTTCCCGGGGCACCGAACAAACTTCAAAAGGCTGCGAAAGTACGCCAGTATTGGACAGTTGAGGATTTTGACCGAACGAGAGATGAATTTGCGTTAGGCCTGTTGATTAAAGCCATTGTAGAAGGAATGCCACATCATCGACGCTCTCAACTTCAAGAAACCACCCCGGCTTCTTTTTTGCTACAAAACTCTAGAATCGAAGAATCTCATTTTGTTGTGCGCAATAGTACTACCCAAGAGATTTATGGATTTTGTTCAACCTACTTCTATAAGGAATCGGCCACCGCAGTAATCGGCTCACTATTTGTCCACGGCATGAGGCGGAACCTCTCCATTGGACATAGTTTGCACGAACGTGCCAAACGGGTTTTGCTGGAAAAGCCCGGTGTTAAAAGTGTTCAAATTGACTCGGTATTACCAAGCATGTTTATGGGAATTCCAGCAGATGATGCTGGTAAACATAGACGTTTGAGCCGATGGTTTCTCGATAGGGGCTGGAAAAGATCTTCGGCAGGTCTCGCACATAGCATGATCATTCGTGATCTTTCTAGATGGACCCTTTCTGCTAGATTGACAAGCAACACCCAGACCTCCTCCGTGGTTTATGACGCTGTCTCTCCTACTTCCTACTCAGACCTGATTCTAGAGCACGTGAGGGCCAACTCGAATCAAAACGAGATCGAGCTCTACAAGCTTGCTTTGGCAGACGCCAGGGCCTACCAAGTCGTACTTGCTAGAAGTTTCCCTAGTAATAAAATCTTAGGTTCTGAGATCCTATGTTATGGAAGGTCCTCTTTAGCAGAATTTTTGCCTGTATTAAGGACCACAACAGATGGCGGAGGCATTTTGGCACCTGTCGTCTCATTATCGAATGACAACTATGTGTCGATTTTGCAAGGGCTTTTGATATGCGGAATTCGACGCATCAAAGCGCAAGGACTCAACTCTTGCGTTCTAAATAAGGCAAGCTGGAAATTCCTATAACTTCTTCCTAGTCCGAGACTAATTGGTGACTCGCAGATTGAAGGGGACGTTGACTTTAATGCAGTATCTACGCTGGGATTCTCTACTATTCACAGCTTTGAGCGCTGGATATGGCCGGTCGCCTCGATACCATAACGTGTAGGACATTTAAAGGTGAAATACTTGACATTACGTGATATGGCGTTTGAGGGAGTAGGAGTATAGGTGCAAGTCTAGTGCCATGTGGACTGGTCAAGGGCGTGCGGCATATATCCTGTAATGATTCAAGGCGCCATTAACTCTATTATAATTTAGAATGTTAATTAGTTCTTACGCTAGTGCTTACCTCTATATGTTTATATTTCAATAAGTGATTACTTTTCTTTAGGAATATAAGTCACGAGTGCCATCACGTGATATGTTTAAAAAATACATTAACATCAAAAAGATGAACATATTGATTAATATTACTAATATCAGTCGTCCTTATATCAGCCATCATTATATATCTATTAAAAATGAAATATTTATAATTAAGCTTTTAAATAGCTTTAGTTATGCGGCTAATAGTGCACTGTGCCCCACCACCCCACTCTCTGGGCTTTAGGATAAGACATGCTTCTACCCAACACAACCGCGCAGACACTCGAATTAGATTCAACGAGCAGAATGGATGAAGCAGGAGAACATACGGTAGGCTCGGAGACCTACATACCAGTGTAATTATGATCAATCTGCTTCGTCAACAGGGACACAGCACTGATTGTCTCAAACAGATCTACCACGGGCATGTCACCATCCTTCGAGCCATTTTCTTATGATTTTGATTCTTATGCCGACACACTTGGAGATCTCGGGCTCCCATATTCCTTTGATGAACCTAGTGAGAGATTGCCATTTCAGGAATCTGATAATCGTCCACCTGTTCAAGCCAATAAGAGTCAGGAGCCGCTCTGCCTCAATGCAACATCTTGTAGTCGCACTGTTCATGACAGTGAGGGGAGAGATATCCAGGTCTCGGCAAAGGCAAAATTGAACGGAAGCTTTTTCTTCGGGGACGTTGGAGATATGATAGGCCCCCCAGCTCAGTTGACTTGTTATCGGAGGAACTTCTTCGGCGTCTCGGGCTCCATAAACTTTCCTCGGGCTCCCAGGCAGGTTGTGAATGAGAATGGTGAGGAGACGGCTATTTCTGGGGCAGAGGTTCACGTGTCAGCCTTTGAGTCATCGAACAAAAGAGCCACAGAGCTTGTTCTCGTGCCATTCAGGGCAATCGGTTCCGATATCCAAGTTACCGAGGAAAGTCACCTTGATATACCTATCATCTCCGAGACATCCCCTGGGCAAGGCCAAATGCTAAGCACCACGTTTCCATTTGAATGGAAGAGGCTACAGTTTAGGAAAGCCACAGCAAATAGTAAGTGCCACCCTGATTACCCTCTCTGCTGCACATGTTGACGTGAGTCATCAACCCAGATGGTAGTCGGAGAGGAGTACAACAGTATTTCCACGTAAAAGTTAGTCTTGTAGTCACTCTTAAAACAGGTGTAACTACTACTGTCGCAGAAGTTGAATCTGGTCCGGTGGTCGTGAGGGGCCGTAATCCAGGAAACTTCATCCACGAACAAGCATCTGCATCAACTACCAGCCTCAGTTTGCAGCAAAATGATATATACCGTTCGAAAAATAGAAGCAACGATAGTTTACCGACTTCGGCCAGAAGGAACACCAACTTCAAGCAGGACGAACATGCAGGTTCAGAGCTAAATTCCATGAATTCGATAAGTTCAACGCATGAATTTTCCACCATCGAGTCAACAGCACTTGATATCGACGAAACACACAACTGGTTGGGCTTCGACCTGGAAAACCACAACCTTCAAAACCTTGGGATGAATGCACTTCCCAAAAGATCACCATCTACAACATTTCCACCCCTCCATTCCTACCCATCATCATACCCACCACCCTCTTTACGAATCCCTCACCAATCCGAAACAATGAGTGCCAATTATTTCCCTACACATGATACCAGGCATGATATCGATCGCCTCTCAACATCAGCGGGCATAACCACAACACCTCCCAAGCCGTATCGGGGTTCTTTACCCCAACCCATACCTCCTATAAGAGCAGAGGAGAGTAGCGACACTACCGAGAGCTTCGAACCTCTTTATGAGTACTTTCCCCTAGGTCTAGATGGATGGATGCAACCAGTGGACGCAGTCTATCGTCCTCATGTTGCACACAACACTGTGTTAGTTCCCGAGCTAAAAGGGCTTATGATCAAGTAGAAGCCGACACACTAGCTTCTTGCTATTGAAACCCTTAAACATTGGTGGTGACTCTTACTGGTCCCGGTCCGAACTGGCTCTTCGCTCTCGATATTAACACAAGGAACGAAATTCATCGTCTGGTGGAAATACACGGTAGAAACAGTAAGCACACCTGAAGCTGCGGCCTATGCCGCTTAGGGGTTGTTCGTGAGGGATGTGATGAAGGAGATAGACGAGTAGGTAGATGTGAAGCAGAAGGGTGAGATCTCGGACTCGGAAGAATTCGAAGCCTCGTCTCCAAAAGGAAGAGCTTCTTCCTGCTCAACCGTTATCCGGAGAACAAGGTCAAGAGCGTCCTTGTCAGTATCCTTGGGATGATCCTTGTTGTTGCTGTTCTTATTGTTCTCGCTCTCTTGTTGGATGTTCTCGTTGCCCAGGCCGGATCATCCAAAGTCGCTCTATAATCGGGAGGCCGATACAACTGGTGATTGTTTCTTTGCATTGCTTGCGGGGCTGTGGCTGAATCTTACACAAGGGATAGCTGTACGCATAGGGACTGGGGGAAAAGTTGAGAGTTTGGGGATGGGGTTAGGACTAGTAGTCTAAGGAAGGGAAACACTATGGGTAGTCATTCATTTATTGCTCCGGTGGGTAGGTATTTATCAACAAAATGGAGACAAACTTGGGATGCTATACAAATGACTTTATAATCAAAGCCGGTCAAGTATTTTGAATCTCGCTTAGGAAAGGGGTGATAGATTGGGAGGCATCGCTTATTCCAAACCCCGAGGTCTTTGCCTCGTGGGCTTGACTACTTGGTAGACAAGAAAGTTTATTTATTCCTCAGACCCCCTTCGCGTATAATTTACCTCCCGCAGCCACATCAAACGCAATAGCTTCATTCAATCCACAAACAGTAAATATATCCCTCGGCCTTTTCCCATCCAAGTCCGCAGCTTTAAGATCCCCAGTCTCTTTCAGCTCCTTCGCCGCCGCCGAAACAGCACCAAATACCGGCCCCAATGCAAACGCAGCATAAATAATAATCCTAAAGCCTGCCTCCTTTGCTTCCGCGACGGTGAAATTCGGAGTTACTCCTCCCGCCACCATATTCAGCAGGACGGGCGTAGGTGCCAACTCAGCACAAACTCGCCTGCCCTCTTCAACGGACGTGAAGCCCTCGAGAAAAGCAACATCGGCTCCAATGGCAATGGCTTTCTTCAAGCGGGATACTGCTGCTTCATAGCCGAGAGACTGCAAGGCGTCCGTCCGGGCTATGATCACTATATCGCCATGTGTCTGCGCTCGAGCGTTTACGGCGGCTCTGATCCGCGTGATATAGGTCTCCTCGTCCACAATCTCCTTATTGGAAAGGTGGCCGCATCTCTTGTTCACCACTTGGTCTTCGAGGTGGAGGGCTGCAACTCCCGCTTGCATGTATTGTTCGATCGTGCGGCCGACCATTAAAGGGCCTGCTCAAGTTGTCAGAGGGGGAAGTCACGGAGAGGATCCTGTATGTGGGGTTCTTACCGCCGAAGCCGGTATCCGCATCTGCAATAACGGGGATCCTTCTATCGAGGCTTGATATCATTCCAGCGTTTTCCCTCATGTCGTTCAAGGTAGCGATTCCCAAGTCTGCCATACCAAGTTTTGACATGGTCGTGCCAGCACCTGTCTTTCATCCAGATTAGTTTCTTGCTGTACAAAAATCATGTAGCTGACAATTAAGAAATATGTCCTTTCAAAAGAGGAACCATGTATAAACAATCAAATCCTGCACTTAAAGCAATTCTTGCCGTAAACCCATCGTACACGCCCGGACAGACGACTATTTTGTCTTCCTGGGCAAGGAGCTCCCGCAGTCTTGCAACGGCTGTCATATTGATATTATTGTTATCTATTTCTTCTCTCTTCTGAAACATAATAAAACAGCTACTCGTTCATGGCTCGAAGACACCGTATCATGCGCTGTAGCATTATACCTTTGTAATCGGAGCGCAGACGGCTAACAATCGAGGATTCGGACGCCGGGATCTTTCTCTTCTGGGCATGCGCTGCGATTCAACGGATTTAAGAAGGAGATATAAATTCCAGGAATAATATAAAGCGATACATGTCACAAAATGCGGGGTCGGCTCTGGTGGCTCGGTGCCCACGGGCCGAAAATGGGACTTGACATTATTCGGCCCAATCATTGCGAGGACATCGGTCCATTTTCGCCTAATCTTGCTATACAAATCTCCCCAGTATGTATTTGATAGTATGTTAGTTAAGCTAGAGTTGAATATAAAAGCATTGAAGATATCTTTCTCTTGTTATCATTAAACTTTTGGGTTGACTTCATTTTAACAACCAAGGCTTGAATTAAACGGGCCGTAAATTTAACTAAATACACGTAATGCAACTATGACAATGGCTGAAGCTATTGATCCTCAGCTAACTACGCAGAAAATCTTAGATATCCTTCTTCGTACTCGGAACATCAAGGTGGATACAAGCAAAGATTTTGATACAAAAAGTACTATTACAAATTCCCATCATTTCAGGCTAATCTAACACTTCAATTTACTTTCAGGTCTAACCCCACAATCATCTCTCCAACAACTTTCCCGTGTCTCCGAAATCCTTACATCAGCACACCATGCAAGGGAAGCCGAAACACTTGCAACAGTTCTCTCCCTCGCTACTCAACTCCCAGATTTCGGCGGCTTGGGGTTTAAAGAAGACCAAGAGCTGAATTCACAGCAAGAAGCGCAGGTGCTGTTCTTTGTTTCAGCATGGCTCGAATCTCTCAATTCAGAAGATCGTGCCAAGAACCAACCAAAGCTATTGACTTCGCGGCCAAAAGGGCGGAGAGGCATGACTTTGAGCGAAAAGATACTGTCGGCTCATGATATTGAGAGAAGAGGAGAGCTGAAGCCTGGAGACATGGTTAGAGTGGATGTAGATTGGATTATGGCGTCTGAGATATCTTGGGCTGTGAGTCTCAGATCTGAGGCTTGAAAAGAAAGAAGGAGAGATTTGCTTTACTGACTGGTTTTTGTTTCGTTTTAGGCGATGAAGAAACAATACGATGCTCTCGGCAAACCTGGAATCTTCCGGAACGATAGATTTTGGCTTGCTGGTGATCATGTTATTGATCCGCGGGTCAAGGATGTGCCACTCATAAAGCAACTCGTTGCTGATAGTGAGGCGGCAAAGACGGATTTCATGATGACGGAATACCAGGGCATGAATGTAAGTTCCTGCTAAGTGTTCTTTCTTTATCATCATGCAAACTCCAATTGACCTGTGGAAACAGTACACGATTATGCACACTGAATTCTTTCGGGAACGAGCCCAACCAGGAATGTTGGTCATTGGATCTGACTCGCACACCTGCTCATCAGGATCACTTGGATGCCTGGCAATCGGGTTAGGAGTTGCAGATGTGACCGTCCCCCTCATCACCGGCGAAACATGGTTTAAAGTCCCTGAGAGCGTTGCAATTCGACTCGTCGGCAAACCAAGTCCAGGAATAGGAGGCAAGGACACTATTCTGTATATCCTGAAAAAGTTGAAGAGGAACACAGTGGCTGCCGAGCGGATAGTTGAATTTATGGGTCCTGGACTCCAATATCTCTCATGTGATGCCCGGTTTGCCATTGCGAATATGACAACAGTGAGTACCCATACCACCAGTCCCCCCTTCCCTGAAGTCCAGAAGCCAAAACTAAGCACGAATCAGGAATTCGGAGGTATAACCGGCATCTTCACTCCCGACCAAACAACCCACGACTTTATAAGCCAACGCAAAAGCCCCCGTAACAAGAAAAACTCCAAATACTTCCGTCCAGACAAAGACGCCGTATACATAGAGACGCACACCATCGATCTCTCCCTAGTCCAGTCATTCGTCGCCCGCTACCCCTCACCCGACGACGTCGTGCCCATCAGCGAAGTGCAAGGAATGCATCTAGACGGCTGTTTCATCGGCGCCTGCACGACCGCCGAAGAAGACCTTATTCTCGCAGCCATGGTCCTCGACCTCGGTCTGAAGAAAGGCTACCGTCCCACCAGCGCCGGGAAACGCAAAGTTGTGCCCGGATCATTGCCGATCCTGCATCGCCTGCAGGAGCTCGGATTCGTGAAGGTCTATGAAGCGGCTGGCTTCGAGGTTGGTGTACCCGGATGTAGCTATTGCGTGGGCATGTCGGCAGATAAGGCTGCGAAGGGTGAAGTGTGGCTCTCGTCACAAAATAGGAATTTCGAGAATCGTATGGGGACTGGTGCGTACTTGCAGCTTCCACCGCTCCCTGGCATGACTTCAACCTCCGCCGTACTAAGTAA
This sequence comes from Lachnellula hyalina, assembly GCF_007821495.1. NCBI lineage: Eukaryota > Fungi > Ascomycota > Leotiomycetes > Helotiales > Lachnaceae > Lachnellula > Lachnellula hyalina. The sequence goes on from NW_022157168.1 coordinate 16,434, forward strand.
ATCTAGGATCGATTGGAAATCTCGCCTCCGCTGTATCTGTGGCAGCATCCTCATTTGATATGAAAGTGACAGATCCTAGATCTCTGCTCGACGAGCTAGACTTGGATCACCTGGAATCCCTCCTCAGACCAGCATCTCTCTTGAAAAAGAACACCGTCAAGAAACATCCCATCTACGAGGAACCAAGCAGCTCCGACCTCTCTGCCAGTATCGAAACCACTCATAAACCAGATTCCAGACTCCCAGAAACTCCACCTTTAACCAACGCTGCTCCTACCACAACGCCACCAGAAGTCCCCTCACAGCCTAAAAAACTACCGGATATCATTCGCGGCAAAGTGCAAATACTAGGAGATTTCATAGACACCGACGCCGTAACCACCCTTCCCCTCCTAACACCCCCAGAACTAACCTCCCACGCAGCTCGCACCCTCATCCGCCCTCCTAACCTGCACCACGGACCTCGAATACGGTGCCTTCTGTCTAAAATACACACACCCCCACTTCCGCACCCTCGTATCCTCCGGACACACCATCATCGTAGCAGGGCAGGCCTTCGGGTGCGGCAGCTCGCGCGAAGTAGCCGTCAACGCATTGAAGGGTGCGGGTGTGAAATGCGTGATAGCGCGGTCGTTTGCGTTTATATATGCGCGGAACCAGCCGAATCTGGGATTGTTGGGGGTGGTGATAAGGGATGAGGGGTTTTATGAGGCGGCAAGGGATGGCGTGGTGGTTGAGGTTGATGTGGGGGGAAGGAAGGTTAGGGTTGGTGACGAGAGAAGAGAGTGGGGGTTCGAGTTGAGTCAGATGGAGAGGGAGCTTATTGCGGTGGGGGGCATGGATCGGGCGTTTGAGAAGTTTGGGAAGAAGCTTTTTGAGGTTATGTGTGCGCCTGTAAGTTTGACGCAGAAGGATGACGGGTGTGTTACTTCGACAGGACTTCAGTGGTAAGGAGATATTATCGGTTCTGCAATATGTATTGATTAATTTGCCTAAAGACTGAATGATTGACTGTGAACTTCTCTAAAATGACCGGTCCTCCCCTTGATCAACCCGTCCCCAATCTAACCGTTGGCAGAGTTATACATGCAGTAATCAATGTTCTTCCCATTAGCAACCCCGCCATTATTTCCTGCCCATGTCGGGAAGGCTTGAGATTTCCCGCTTCCTCCAAACACTGCGAAGCTCAAGATGAAAACCATCACTTGGGTTCCGCCATCGAGGGCCGCAGAGACGAGGTAGTTGTACTTGACGAACAAGCCTGGTTTGTACTTCCGCAAGTAAAATTGCGCAATAAATCCAATCACAAAATACGATCCAATACTCGCATTGACTCCGACGAACAGCCAGCCCATATACCACAGCACAATCGGAAGATTGATATATTCGAAGAAGCGAATCTTGGTGTACCTGTGCAATAGGTAAAAGGGAACTGGGACGATGAAACCGACAAGATAAGAGATAGTAACCCATTGGTAACGTGCTCCGACTGAGAATAGATCTCCTGCGATAGACCATGCGATTGCTAGGGTGTTGTACTGTTGAACATTCTGGCCGGACCAGACGTTTGAGCCTTCGACAGATTTGAGAATCTTAAATTGGTTGGTCACGATGCTCTTCATCATGATATAGTTGAAAACTGCACCAATGACGGCACCAAGCATTCTGCGGAAAGGGTTAGAACAAGTTTGAACATTTGGGAGAAGGTGAATTTACTGCGCTGTAAAGGTTGACTTGGGGGAGAGATGAACGAGCTGGGCGACCTTGAGATCTCTCAATAGCCATTGACCTTGCTGAATGCCGTTGAAGCCGAACACAGTAAAGTACATGTTTGCTGGAGAAAATTAGCTTTTGAAGTGTATTAGTTGGGAAAGAGGGAGTACCGAGTGGTTTTCCTGGATGCAGGTATCCAGCAATCATTTGGATGATCGGTTGCTGATTAAACTGAAAGCCGGTGAGACCCATTTGAGCCCCAAAGATCAAGATGAAGACCAGTGCGAAGATGTTCGAAACGATATAGCCCCACCATGGTAGCGATGACTTGACAGCATAAATCGTACCCATACCGACAGCAAAACTTAGTAGCAGCACGTTAGCGTACCACCAATTAGGCACTTCCTCGTAACCTGCCTGAACCATCATCTTATAATGAGGATCCATCTTGGGATTTTCCAGAACCTCGCGCTTATGTTCTTCCTTGGATTTACCGCCTTTCCAGAAAACCCAGAAGGAGAGCTGCAGGAGCTTCTTCAGGTTGCTTGGGGACAAGAAAAAGAATCCCTGTTTGATGTCATCCCAGTTCCAAAGAATCATGTGGACGAGCGTGGCAGTACATCCCATGTTGGTGGTAATGAGATAGGCAACATAGGTTCCAGTCAAGTAAGGGATTCCGTTGGCCTTCAAGCCAGCTTGGTCGATAAAGTTTTCTGGTGTAAGAATCGCGGTAAGGTTGTACTCGGCGAAAACGGTTGAGTTCGAGCTAGTATCATAGAGAAGCTGAGACATGAAGGGGAAATCCTGGGATCTCCATATGTTGCCGTAGTATATACCCATGAAGAGAACAATGCAGAGGATATATCCGATGAGGGTATTCGTGAGGGTGACAATCGGAAGCCACATAGGTGAGCCCAAACTAGCAATGTATTGCCAGTCGAAGCTAATGGACAAGAAGCCGAGACCCTCATTGCCTTGAGATCCACCAAAGAGGTTGGTGAACGTAAGACTGTGTTGCCTGGCGAGGCAGAAAATTGACAGTCCTTGAAGCAGAGGGAAAATCCACTCGGGGATGATTTCCCAGACGAATAAAACGCCAAAGACGATCCAGAAGACCTTTAGACGGAACCGGTTTTCTGTCTTGTCTCGATGAAGGGTTTCGATGAGTGAGACAACAGGGATATTTATGGGCCATAACATTCTGGAAGGGCGCAGGGTCAGTACAAAATTATGTCTCGTTGAGATTATAAAATATTCTCACCTAGTAGGTTGGACTAGGATAGACCTAAGTAGGCCGGCAATACCAAAGCCAAGAAGCTGCGAAGAGATGACGAGGAAGATTGAAGCTCCAGCGCTTGGATCCATATTATAGTAAAGTCTTTGAGCGGCAAGGATTTCCGTCGAGACGGCATTCGTTGCTGCTGCCGAGGCCATGATGAGAATGAAGGCATGCTCTTTGCTGTTGAATGGAAAGGGGTTGAAGAAGCGGAAAACAGCATTCGTTCGAGGGAGCAAGGCCATCAGCTCTCCAAGAGCATAGCCAATGACTGTAATAAAGACAAGGGAGACATAGATGGCTTGCGGCTTGAAGTAGTAGATTTCCTGGATGACGGATGCGAAGATTGCGAGGCCGATACCTGCAGCACGGAGTACATGTCAGTGAATGTCTGAAGGAGAGGGGTAAGAGAGAGAAGAGAGGGCAAGACAGAAGGAGAGGAGGTGAGAGGAGAGAGGTGAAAAGCAGTAGTAGATTACTAACCCAGGAACATGGCACGAAAGGTCCATGGACTGAGGGAAGGGTCATCGTCAACATGGATAACATGTGTAAGAACGCCCTTGGCATCCGAGATGACTTCTGCCTCTCCAAAATGGTCTTCCTTTGCTGCGTCGAAGACGTGGTGATCTGAGCTTATGGAGGCGATCTCGGGGCTCGCACCCTCCTTTTCGATGTCGTTCGAGGTGGCATGTCCAACATCACTCGAGGGGATGTCGGTGTCCGCTCGGGCGAAACCAGGTCTCTGTGTCGCCATGCTTGCTTGGCGTTGAAGAGACAAATGCCAGTGCAGGCAGCGAGTGCAACCGGCAGACGCAAACTATGTGCCCGATTACGAGAAGAAATTGACTCTATCGTTGTGGTCAAATTCACAACGAGAAGGGAGAAGAGAAGAAAAGGGAAGTCGCGCTGGAGCTACACCACGCTAGCCTCGACTTTTGGAAGGGCGCTCTTATGTCGCAATGGTGGAATTGGAACGTGAATGGAATCATTATTATATCAGGGTGAATACCATCCTATATACTCACTCCCCCTCCATCTGCTTCCCAATTTACCCGTGAGTAGGATGGAGCCACCCGCCCGGTATCCTTATCTTGAGCAATCTCTATGCAGAATGAGCGACACAGGCACCACTAATTATTGCATGCTGGGTTCTCGTAATCTTTCTGCAGAAACGGAACAAACCCAAACCAAAGCACGAATGAGGACCAAGAGAATAAATAGATACCCAAATACACACACCCATATCATGGAACCCCGCCCGCGGCGCCCGATTCCGACCACTTGGTCGTCGTCCTTGGCAGAACGACCTTCCAGAAGCATCATGGAGGCTGTATAGGAACCACATACATACAAGTGTTATCCCGTAGGGATTGTCCGAATCATGAATCTGATTGGAAGCCACAGTTGCTTTCTTTTGCCATCTGTATCCATACCGAACCAACACGACAGCGCGGAATCAAGTTGTCAGTCTGTTGAATATCCATCAGCTATCTTCGCTGCATCGCATCTTAGCATCCGTTGGCGAAGGTTGGGCGCGTATACTCGTATTGTTTCCTTGACCCAGGGCTGCAGGAGTTCACTTGCCAGAGAGAAGTTTGGTTTCTCTGATTAGTGGGTATACGATCGCACATACTCGTATGCTTCTTCTGAGCCCACGAAGATCCCTGCTGCGAACGGATTACCTGTTTGATGCAAGTGCCATCTGAGTGTACTCGTACATGTACCCCGGCCCGGGTGAAAGAAAGCTTATCTTCCTCGCTCAAAAGCTTGTGTACGGTACAGTAGAGCCCGCCATCACATCCACATTTCGTTGGATTACCGTCAAATAACACCGAGACCGTGCCTTCATCCGGAAAGAGGTAACATCGCGACTATCTCAGCCACCCCGCCATTGAAAAGATTGATTTTCGGGTTTTTCCTCCCTTGGTCAGTCCGCGTTGACCAACTTGACTGATGTTCAAACAAAACCCTTTGGACGGCTATTCTCGGCATGTATTTTCTGCCTTGACCGAACGTCACTCTGTGACATGGGCGCAGAGTTGGACCTTTGCATTTTGTGCCGCAGAGAGTCCTGCATCTCCCTAGCTTCAAACTCGAGGCACTCCTCACTCTCCTTCCCCATTCTCACTAGAGGTTCAAATCAATCCAGTGAGAGGCTATCACGTGACCAATCCATCAAACTCTTCAAGGTGAAGAGCCCCTAGGCAGAAACAGCGGGACCACGTGAGAAGTAGGTCTCCAGTATGTTGTAGGTTCGAGGGCAGGTCTCGGGGGGGCGTAACATTTGACCTCGAGTTCCGAAGACGTAGCGAGGCGAGTACAGTACGACGAAGGACGAGTCCTCGGCACCTGAGCTTGCGGGCCGTGAACCTTGAACTGCGGTTAACAAACTCATTAAATCAAAAACCAAATATCAAAACTTACAACTGTAGGAAAAGAAAAGGGGAGGAGGTCAGGTAGATGTATATACGGTACGGATAAGGAGTCAAAACTAGCCTGTGCGTTGCGTTCGGTGTGAGTCAAGGCCGATCGAAAGTACTCCGTAAGCACGGGGTAATCTGTAATCCTTCCTTGGCGTACCAACAGTTGGTACATTTCATTCCAACTCGACTTGAACTTATAATATTCCCCTAAACTAGAGGGAAAAACATAAAACATACTGAAGGTTTATTGATGCCTATCATAATAACTTGGCTTTTTATGGCTATATTAGATATTTATCTTGGTACTGTATGCTCCGAATTTCATATACCAATATCTAGCTTGCATCGGGCGGGATACACCAGGTAGTTGGAGTTACATTTGAGGAGTGGTAGTCTGAGTCTAATAGTAATGCGATTAACCGGGCAATTACTATGCACAATAGCATATACCAAGTTCTGTACTCGATGGTAGTCCTCTTAGGAATCCTCATAGCGTATGCTTTACCAGACTTCTGGCTTGAAAATTTCCACACCTACCTTGGCTCCGAACGCGATATCCAAAACCCTCAACAATTCGATTCGTGAGCTTGAAGCCCGAACATCTCACGATTCCAAACTATCCTATCTCAGGCGTCAAAACTATAACCCACCTATGCGCGAATACCGTACCAAAGTGCTCGATATCCTACCCTATGTCGAATGTAACATTTTATACTCCAACCAATCATCCACCCTAGGAAACGGCACCTTAGGAACCTCCTTCCCCAAAAACTCACACAACGGCGCCCATCCATCCCTCGGATCCCACTCCAAGAACCCCCCCTCTTGCTCAGAAGGGCCAGCACAGCTCCTCACAAGGGCATTATGCGCACGGAACTGCGCGCGGCCACGAGCAGGGAAATCTCCACCCCAAACCAGCGTCTGGTATTTGTCTGAGAGGGGACGCATGGGGCTCGGTGCTGGATCGGAAGCGCTTTTGCTGGTGCTCCATTTGTGCCAGAGGGTTGCGAGCATGGAGGCGTACCATTTATCTTCGTCGCGGGTGCTTAGGATTATTTTTGCGTTGGGGTATGCGGCTATGAGTTCGCAGGGGAAGATGGCCGCGGGGTAGTCGGCGACGCCCTGGTATGAGTCAACAAACATATCTTCAGCCTCTTAACATGCCATGCTATTCATATAAAGAGCAAAGGATGTGTATGTGGATGCTTGTAGAAGAACTTAACATACATACATTATACCCACTCAAAAAACTATCAAATTCCTCACGTCCGAACGGCTTGCCTTTCCCCTCGAATTTAGCTTCCAGTGCCTCGATCCACTTGGCCTGATGCTGGTTCTTGCCCACCTCACGCATATGGTAGATATTCGGGTAGCCTAATATATTCAAGGCGTCTGCAAGGGCTGTTTGAGAAATAGAAGGAGCTTGTTATCAATCAAGGACTCGAGCTTTTACAACTGACTGAAATTGTGACCTTATAGGACGTACATTGCGTGCCAGTGCGCGGAAGACCTAGGACTAGGATTTCCATTTGAATACTCTGTAATGCTGATGGACTAGGATGAGAACAAAAGTTGGAGAACAGGAGTTTCTGCAGCTATAGAAAGGTGGCTGATATGATATGTATTCTCGACTTCGAGTAATGTGTGATTGTAGTTGGGGTCAAGAAGAGGGAAGAAATATAGGGGGAGTGGAAGTATAGTGGGCGGGCATTACCGGCCCGCTAGTGCCCGTACCACCTAAATAAACCTGACATTTTATGTCATGTCACCAGAAGCTTGTTACATCCATCTAATTCCTCTCAGAACAAAAGGTACGCACCTTAGTATACCAATTCTCACAAAGACATTTCCGTCAACTCTCCATCGCTTCGCCATACCGACCTTCTAGTCAAATGCAAACGCGACGAAGCAGGGCAGGTTGGTTGGTGTAGAAGACAAGTCTGCACCAAATACATCATCCCAGGAGTCCACAACATGCCATGCCATGTCTCCCGCGCTCCTCCCGCTGCACAATACATATCGTTGGACCTAAGCCGTTACCGATTCGTCTCCCCCCCTCTTCTTCGTGCGATATACCGAGCGAACAAATCTCCCCACGCGACATCACAAATCCGATCCAAGGGAGGGGGGAAGGATTCTCGAGAGCTCGTTGCAGGGTGCCAAAATCTTGTAGTTATGCTATGCTAGACACAGTCTACGTCTGTGCTACACCCTGCTGTACCTCCCGGGATGATGAAAGCTTCCGGTAGATATATGATACCTAGGTTGCACAAGTTGACAAGTGGCATGGTGGGATCAAAGCCTCACGTTCTGTTCCTCCTTTCTGCGAGTTGCAATAAGCATTGGCTGAGGCTGTAGCAACATAGTATTGCTATTATACCCGTACTGGAAGTGGTTCTGTCAGTGCAGAATGAGCTTTTGTCATCTATTTCGAGATCTAGCTATCATCTAGGAAGATGATAACATATGGCCTCAAATCTTTCAAATGTCTGCCGACTAGCGTTCGGTCCGCATTTTGATTCCGCGCTTTCTGTCTACCATTTAGACAGAGGAGAAGTTCGCATGCTTAGTGTGTGTGTCTCACGTGTGTTGCTGTAAAGATTCTGTGATATTATGCTGTCTGAATTGCTGTGTTGGTCTTTCAAGTTTGGCATGATGGCATCCTTCCGTCTATGAAGTGGGTGAAATATCGATGTACGCTGACCAAATGTTGTAATTGCCTGCTAGCACGTTATTCTTGGTTTTCTTGTTTTGTGTAGATGTTGGATACTTTGCTACTCAGATGTTTCAGACTGAAACCTGTCCAATTCCTGTTCCTGATAAATCAATTCCGTTGGGAATAGCAACAGTTGGGGTATTCACACCATTGCCCCTGTCGACGTAGAGGGTTAGATGACTGGCTGCGACTGCTGGCAATGTGCGGGGAAATATTGTAAGATACGAAGTCCAACCAAGATTGTGTCGCATCTACACCGTCGACCAGCTGGCTTGTTAAAGTTGCCATGCCTAAAGGCAGCATACCCCACGCCGCCTACATTAGAATGACTTTCTCCCAACACTCCCTTGGACGTATGGGGCGCGCATTCTACACCGATGTTCGGAGCAGACTTTCTCATTGTCAATGGCTTTAACGGTCGAAACTTAGGGTTTTCATCGAAATTTATTTGATCCTTCATCTTGGTTCTGCAGCCTTTGCATTTAGATTATCGAGCGTCTTTGAAATTCGCCGTCATTGAGGCTCGTGATAGTTTTAATGCACTGTCCATAACATCTGGCAGCACATGTGTTGAAGCGAACTATGAGCTTTGCAATCTGGCTCTGCTCATGGGCCTTCTTTAGCATTTGCTTCTGCGTCTGGGTTTGCTGTTACATACATGGACCTTTACATCTCGCTTTTATCTTCGCGTTGCTTATCACATCCATAGTCTTTCACTTTTACTTGCCGTCGCGTTCCTTTTTGTGACTTTGACATTCAATTTGAAAACCGATGAATCACAAGCGGCAAGGCCCTTTGCTGTTTATCAATATCATCTCAAGCTTAGCCTTCCCAGATTTTTACTGTTAAATTTGTGATATGCCTTTGACTTGGTTGCATTTGCCTCCGACTGGCCGTAATACAAAAGGGTGTTACGCAAGCTACGCCGTACTTCCGCTTTTTCAAGCCATCATTACGGAATACCGGATACTGCTCGGAGTATAGGGCTTTTACAGATCTGGCTGGTTAATGCCCAGTAACCAGAAGTGCGGACCACCTTACAGGATGAACTATGCGATAGCTCTCAATAGGCTGAAGGCATAGGCTAGTTTTCAAGTCCGGCGTAGTGTTAGAATTCCTATAATTTGCCGTGTCAACTGGTACTACTACGATAATGGGTCATCGAAAACATCACAACATAACTTGTACTTTCTTAATCTAGCTATCTCCTTTTAGTATTAGTATAGTCACTTATTACAATATCCGCAGACCATTAGTTGGACGGAACTTTTACTCCACCTCGCGTATCACTAGACCGTGTTCGAGGAATTCTGTAAGCGGGGTATAGCACCACTATATTATTGGAGGAAATTCATGCCAACTTGAATAGCGCGTGCCATTTCTATTCCAGAAAACGGAACATTTTATCAGATTGACGGAGTAAAGATGATAACACACAGGCCGGAATAGACGCTACTCTGTTTAAAAGCCTACGATGTGCGCGCTTCTTGTCGATAAGTTGAAAATTCTCACAGGCATCCAAAGCGATCAGGCATGTTTTCACAACCAAGCATTAAACGCGCTTGCGTATTCGCTCTAGGCCTTATTGCCACGACAATTTCCCCTGTCGCTGCTGGGCCCTGCGACCTCTATTCCTCGGGTGGCACGGCCTGCATCGCGGCCCATAGCACTACTCGCGCCCTATATGGCGCCTACACCGGCTCACTCTACCAGGTGAAACGCGGCTCTGATAATACCACAACTATTATCGTGCCGCTCACCGCTGGTGGTGTCGCTAATGCCGCAGCCCAAGATACCTTTTGCGCTAGCACGACCTGCCTTATCACGATCATTTACGATCAGTCCGGCCGCGGGAATCACCTTACTCAGGCTCCGCCAGGTGGCTTTGACGGCCCGGAAACCAATGGCTACGACAACTTGGCTAGCGCGATTGGCGCACCAGTCACACTAAACGGTCAGAAGGCGTACGGCGTCTTCATCTCGCCCGGTACTGGCTACCGCAACAACGCCGTTAGCGGCTCAGCTACAGGCGACGCGGCAGAAGGAATGTATGCGGTTCTCGACGGGACTCACTACAATGGTGAATGCTGCTTCGACTATGGTAATGCGGAGACAAGCAGCCACGATACTGGAAATGGTCATATGGAAGCCATCTACTTTGGCGACAACACAGTTTGGGGAACTGGCGCTGGAAGTGGCCCTTGGGTCATGGCCGATCTCGAGAATGGGTTATTCTCGGGCGAGAGCGCTACCAGCAATACTGCGGACCCATCCATCTCCTACCGGTTCGTTACTGCGATCGTTAAAGGGGAGCCAGACGAATGGGCGATCCGTGGAGGTAACGCTGCGTCCGGATCGTTGTCAACGTACTACAGTGGCGTGCGCCCAAGCGTGTCTGGCTATAACCCGATGAGCAAAGAGGGCGCTATCATTCTTGGCATCGGGGGCGACAATAGTAACAGCGCGCAAGGTACATTTTACGAGGGCGTGATGACCACAGGCTATCCGACAGACGCCACCGAGGCCTCAGTGCAGGCCAATATCGTAGCCGCCAAATACGTCACGGGGGCATTAACCAGCGGCTCTGCGCTCACCGTTGGATCCTCCATCTCGCTGCGGGCTACTACAGCGTGCTGTACGACCTATTATATCGCACATACTGGTTCCACCGTTAACACCCAAGTCGTCTCGTCGTCTAGCACAACTGCTCTCCAAGAGCAGGCCAGCTGGACGGTTCGCACTGGTCTTGGCAACAGCGCTTGCTTCTCTTTCGAGTCCGTCGATACACCCGGCAGCTATATACGGCATTCAGCCTTCACTCTCGTGCTCAACGCTAACGACGGCACCAAGCTGTTCTACGAAGACGCCACATTCTGCCCTCAGTCTGGCCTTAGCGGTACAGGCACCTCGATACGATCCTGGAGCTATCCTACCCGTTACTTCCGCCACTATGAATATGTTGGCTATGCTGCGAGCAACGGTGGGGTCCATGCCTTTGACGCCGCAGCCTCATTCAACGATGACGTGAGCTTCGTGATCAGCTCTGGCTTCGCTTCTTGAGTCAAGATATGCCAAAGTTTCATGATGGACTGCTAAAGTGGGTGAAGCGTGAGTAGCATATGGTGTGGAAACAAATGTTAAAAAGTTATGTGATTGTATTCTCTAGTTGATGGGAACAGGGCGGGGGGACCTTATAGCAACACTTACAAGTGAATACACAGTTCATCATATTGGTGTACCTCGCATCTCACCGATCACATGATATACAAGTTGGTCTATTCTTTCATTTATTCTTATCAACTTTCAATATCCCACGCAAATTGGCACATTCTCGGTTGATGCCAGTTTTTCTATCCACCGCGCGCGAGGATTTTCTTTTTAGAGACCGCCGTAAAATACTATAGGACTTAAAAGAGAAATCTTTGTTGTAAGGCGGATGCCAAGGGTCAGTTTTGGTCGTCCCCTTGTTAAAAATAAAAGTTGAATAGACCTGAGCTGACCTGAGCTGACCTGAGTTGAAGCTAGGCCAGCCTGAGAAAAGACGTTGTAGATCACGCGAGTCTAGTTGTGAAAATTCCTGTGGTTATAATAACACTAGTACTCAATACATAGGTGTTCTCCCCCGCTAGCCCCCCCTTTTGGTGAATTCTTAACGTGGTTAGCGTATTCGCAAGGTGTAAAATCTGTCAACTTGAGATCATAATAAAAGATAGAAGCGCAGGAAAGCTTTGGACATGTTCACCATTATCTCCATCACACAGTCGAACAAAATCACTGGTATTAAATATAGTGGTTGTGGTATCACCTTTCGTTAAATCGCCAACCCGGGGATTAATTTCTCCTGGCAGTTGCAATGCAAAGAATACGGCCAGGGAGCATCCACGTTATGGTCTGGAATTGATACACTATATGGGTTTGGATTTCGAAATGACGAACAAGAGCTATCATAGCGCACAGTGTGTTGGTAGTCACGTGTACTTGTACCGTACAGCTGCCCCACAATCTCTCGTCATCATATCTTCAGCCTTACACAACCATGTCTGTCACCTTCATTTGCATCACATCTCACGAATCAGAGTTATCCATTTTCCCGTGTAGCGCTGTTGTGAAACCAACCTTTTCCTGTGTGATAAACGGCGGCAACAACGCGGCGCGGTGGGGCGGCTGGCTGGGACTTGAGAACCTCCCATTTTCTCTGATACTACCATGGCCATCTGAAGACGTTATATGAAGATCACAGAAAATTCTCTTGAGAAAGACTACACTCAGTCTTGAATCCGGCACAATGCTGTCGATGGACGATCTTATCAAGGCCATCCACACAACCCCGATTATCGACAACCACGCCCACCCCTTGCTTACACCCTTTGCCCAAACCAAACATGACCTCCTCGCAATCACCACCGAAGCACACGGCAAGGCTATGAAAGCTACCCCATCTAGTCTCTCACATCTCCGGGCCGTCAACCAGCTTTCAGAGATCCTCGGGTGCGAAGCCAAATGGCACGCTATCGTCAAGGCTACTGAGATAGAAAAGACTAGGCTGGGTCACGCTTGGGCGAAGAGATGTCTGGAAGGTATTGAAACAATCCTCGTTGATGATGGGCTGGATGGGAAAGACGAGGTCTTTGGTTATCAATGGCACGATCAACTGACGAGGAGCAAATGCAAGAGGATTGTTCGCATAGAAAAGGTGGCGGAAGAGATCATCGACGGGCTGTTGAAGAATCGGGTAGCCGGAGCCCGAGATGCATTTGCAACGTTCAAACACTTCTTTCGGAAGGCGATTAGAGATTTCATCAACGACCCGGAGGTTGTGGGTTTCAAATCAGTTGTTTGCTACCGGAGTGGACTGGATATCTCGACTTGTGCGGATTCCGAGTTCATGTCCGAATTTGTCGCTCTTTTCTCTGGCTTGAAGGCTCAAGGTGTCACCGATTTCAAGAGGATTGATCGCGAATTCATCAACTGGTCTCTGGTGAACTTGACTGCGGAGCTCATAGAGGAGAGTAATGGGCATAAGAAGCCATTCCAGTTTCACACTGGGCTAGGCGACAATGATATTACACTCACTCGATCGTCTCCTTCGCATCTTCAGAGTTTCATCAGGAAATATCCCAAAGTTCCAATTGTTCTCCTTCATGGGAGTTATCCATGGACCCAAGAGGCGGGATATCTTGCAACTGTCTACGACAATGTGTATGCAGATATCGGTGAAGTGTTTCCCATGGTAAGCAAAGAAGGGCAAGAACGAGTGGTTCGGGAAATTCTGGAGCTTTGCCCGACAGAGAAGATTCTGTGGAGTACAGACGGTCACTGGTGAGCTTATTCTCATACAGAAGAGCTGTTTTATTCTATGGGAGCTAAGGAGCCCGGAACTGTTTCGGGAGACCACATGCAAGCTCCCGAGACAGCTGCTCCTTGGCTCTGCCCCAAGGTCAGCATTTACTATACTAATACGTCGGTCAGGTTTCCGGAAACCTATCTTTTAGCCATTGTTCAAGTCCGAGAAGCACTAGAAGTAGTGAGTTGCTTCTATCATCAGTTATTTCCTAATTAACTTTGCAGGTCCTACCCGAATACGTGCGAAAAGATGCTTTAACAATTTCACAGGCCATCAAAGCCGTAGAAAATATCCTATTCACAACGTCAAACAATCTATACGATCTTAGACTCCCCTTGAAAGCTTTCCCCCCAAGTTCGATATCCTTTCGTCCTAGATCGGGGATTCAAGACCTGGAAGTACTAAGATCATTCATGGAGCGGCATCAAGCTACAAAATTCATCCGTCTGCAATACCTAGACTACACATCAACCCTTCGACTGCGGGTAATACCTGCAAAACGAGCGCTAAGTCTTCTACAAGCAAACAATCACCTTCAAATCGGCATAACCAAGGCCGCTCTCGGGTTGCTTCAAAATGATAGCCTGATCCCTGGAATCACCCCGAGCGGCGAATACAAACTTCAGGCCATGCTCTCATCACTTCGTCCAGGTCCGACCAAGGGCTTTGCTTCAGTCCAATGCGAGTTCCGCGAATACGATGGCTCTGAAGTAGACCTCTGTCCTCGATCACTACTACGACGTACCATCAATACAGCCAAATCCCAAGGTCTACAGTTCCTAATGGGCTTTGAAGTAGAAATAGTCTTCATGTCCCGTTCTCCCGAAGGCGCTTTCATGCCAATGGCCGAGTCACAGAGCCATGTCTGGAGCTCCGCTCGTGCTCTCCATGGAAGCGGGAAGCTGGATCTGCTGAACGACATCTACGACACTCTATTATCAGCCGGGATATCTCTGGAACAATGGCATGCCGAAAGCGCAGACGGGCAATATGAATTCGTGCTTCCGCCCCTACCCCCTCTCGAGGCCGTCGATACGCTTCTCCAAGCCCGCGAAATCATCACCACGGTAGCTGCAAACCACTCGTTGCGCGCGACTCTCTTCCCGAAGCCCTTTGACAACCAACCCGGCACTGCAGCACACGTTCACATATCAATCACGTCGCGGAATGGGGACGATCCTGCCGTGTACGAGGCTTTCTATGCGGGTTTCTTGAAGCATCTTCCTGCCATCATAGCATTTACGTATAGCAAGCCAGCCAGCTTTGACCGTGTGCTCGACGGATTCTGGGCTGGTGGTCGTTGGGTAGCATGGGGGACGCAGAACCGGGAGACGGCGTTGCGGAAAGTCGCCGGCTCGCACTGGGAGTTCAAATCCCTGGACGGGCTCGCGAACATCTACCTGGCCATTGCGGCGATTCTCGCTGCAGGGACAGAGGGCTTTCTTGATAAGGAGAAGATGACGTGGGGGGACTGCGTGGCAGATCCTGTGAGTCTGAGTGCGAGTGAACGAGAAAAACTGGGAATTAGACAGATGTTGCCGAAAGATGCTAAGGAGGCTATGAAAGCGCTGGCTGATGATGAGGTTTTGATTGCATTACTAGGGAAGGCGTTGGTGGATAGATACCAGGAGGTTAAAAAGGCGGAGTTTGAGTTGCTGGCTGGCATGTCGGCAGAGGAGAGAAGGGAATGGATTATCGAGCGGTACTAGCAGAGCATGAAAGAAGATCTACTGATACAGTTTATCGAGAGACGTCGTATTAACTCTCGGGACCTATACTAGCAACGGGGGAAAACTTAGCTAACACATACACCGAGTATTAATACTGCCCGATCTTGGCCCCTCACTGTGCGAAGTACTCGCAGATCATCCCTATGCAAGGGTGTGAAGAACATCCTTACTCCTTAGCTTCTCGTGGCACCAGAGATAGCTACCTTCACACAACTTAGCTTCAATCCTAGCTGGCGGATATGGTTCTACATAGTGACATACTCCGTACCCCTCCCGCTGGAAAGAACTCTACATATAGTTCTGAACAAGAGGAGCTGGCTACTAATTCAATTCGACTTGCTCATACCTAGTTGCCTTCTTTGAATTCAGTGATACTGTAAGATGTCTATAGATTTACTGACAAGTATCATACGCTGAATTGCACCATATGCGCCCCGGATACTCCGCCGGCGCCCTGAAATAGGTAGGTATAACATTACCTGGGCTATCTACCTATTGTGCGTCTTGTGAATACTCCTGACACAGTTCACACAGAAAGGAAAAGACATTCTCCGGCCTTCTGTGAAAGTCCTCTCGGAATGCTTCAGTTTTTCCAGGTCAGAAATACCCCCGTGCTTGGACATTCTCACCATTTATTTCGTGAATTTATACTGCACGTTGACTTTGCTTTTGGTACGGAGGATCATTAAGCTACTATAATCGAAATATCTAATCTAGAAATAAGAGAGTCTTGTCTTTACTAATAATAACAGACAAAGAAATAGAATAGGTAAGACATGTTCACATGAAATCGTAAGTGCCGCACTTTAAGCCCATCACGCATAACTAGCCCCAGTCGCTATCGGCACCCCTTCCAGCACCGTAGACGACGTAGAAGTCGGCAGCGCGTCCAAATTCCCATCTTCCACGGAAGCAGAAGCAGAAGCAGAAGCTTCGGCATCGCTATCCACAGAACTAATACTACGCACTATAACAGCCCGACCCTCCAACCGGCCCACCCACAACAGCAACGGGATGCGCAGCTGTCAAGCAGGCAGACAACCCGGATTCCAAATTCCCGTTAAACGCACTGACGCAGAACTCATAGTTCCAAACCCCAGGAATCAGGTACGCGACTCCGTAGGTCGTGTGCGCGGTGTACGATTCATCGGTCTGCAGCACGGTGCCCGCAGTATCGCTTCTGCGATGCCAGAAATGGTACCCTACTGCGTCTGCCGAGCCGCACCAATCTAGCTGGATGGTTGTCGGGTCTGTCGACGTGATCTGGAAATTAGTAGGCGCGGGCGGAGTACCTTTACCCACAATCACGTCTCGGGACCCGACTGCAGTGCCGCGCCCGTATGAGTTGTAGCCGACTACTTGGATGATGTAGCGGTGGCCGGAGTTGAGGCTATCGAGATGCGCTGTGCTGGCGCTGGCTGGGATGCCGATCTCGCCGAGAAAGGCGCCGGATGTGCCGGTGTCGAAGAAAATGATGCCCCATTCTGTTACGCTGCTGTCGGTAGATACCCAGGATATGTCTATGCCGGTGGTCGTTGGACTGGTGGTGATGCTTGTTGGTGGCTTGGGGGTTTGCGGGTGCGCAATGGCTGAAGCTATTGCAGTCCAGTCTGACCTGGCATCACCATAGACCATGCGGACCTGATACCTATGGACAAGAACTCGGAGTCAGTATTTTTTGGTAAATTCGGTTTAGGGAGTCTGGGAAATCCGAAGCAGGATTTGAGAGAATATTGCAAAGGTAGCTGGATCTGAAAGGGATCTCAAGAGGTAAAAAATACGAGATATTCCTCCCAGAAGGGTTACTTACTCGTAGGTTTGGCCGTCAGTCGCCCCCTGGGTGTCGTAACGGTTTGGATTCTGAAGGACCGGGCTACCGAAACTACCACCAGCAGTCCTGCTCTCGAGCTCGTAACCAATCGCGCCGTACGTGTAATCCCACGTAACCGTTACTCCAAAGCCACTTGTCACAGCCTCAAAATTAGAGGGAACCGGAGTAGGCCGCACCGGGACAGTTGCAGGAACCGAAAGCGTGCTCGTGCCAATGGACAAGTTGCTCACTAATGCACTGGAGAAAGCCTGCGCGATCTGGTACTCGCCGAGGGCATTCGGATGCAGCCCGTCGTAGCCGGCAGGGCAGCCCGTCGTCTCGCACGCATAGTTCTCCCGCATGAGAACGGGTGCGATGGGCGAATCAGCCGTGCTCCATGACGGGATCGCTGATGCGAGTAACTGGTTGTACTGATCAATGTTTCCTGGTAGTTCATCACGGCCAGTGAGGGCTGTTCGGTGTGGTACATTTCCCAAAGCAAATTTGACATTTGACTTGGCAGCCCGAGCTTGTGTGACAAACGTGTTCATAGAATCCAGCAACCCCGCTGGACTGCTGATGGCGAAGCCGAGATCGTTGAACCCAAGGAGGACTAAGATCAAGTCCGGCTGGTATGTGGTGACAATGCTGTTGATTAGATCTTTGTCTTGTGCTGCTGCACGTCCCCAAGCACCATAGTGATCAGAGTCGAAGTTTTGATCAACATCAAGGGCATAGCCTCCAGTGGTTATAGCACCGCCAGTCGGCGTGAGTGGTGGATCAGCAGGAGGTGTTGTGCCTTGAAGCTGTGGAGGTTGAGGTGCGGTATAATTATCCTGGGGTCTTGTTCCCTTCCAAGGACTGACAAAATCAGCCGCAACCCCTATGATACGTATTAGTAGTGCATGTATTTATTTGTCAGACACAACAAGAGATAGGTAGATAAGGTACCTTGGCTTTGGAACCATTGCCATATCCGGTATCGCCAGGTGTAGTCTCCTTCGTGACCTTGAGTAATGGAGTCTCCTACAATTAAAACACGCAAAGCGACTGCTTCAGCGCTCATATTACGCGTGCTGAGTGAGGGAACTGGAGCTGCTCTTGCCACCGCTGAAGGCACGAAGATGACAAACGCGGCTAGCAAAAGCGTGAAGTTCCCCAGTAGCGACATGGTTCTTTCTACAGTAGCTCGCTTACGAGTACCTTACCCTTACTTCAGGCCAGGGATCTATGAAAAGCAACAAATTCTACAGTAGTTGAGCTTCACTTTCTCGAGAGGGATTCCCGTGCAACTTATACACATCCTTCATATTCCGTGCCACAATCCCTCGATGAAATGAGACTGGTCTACCTGGATGTATTATATGGTAAGGCACAGTATGGACCAAAATAAAAAGTGGCCTGCCAAGCTCTTTACCGGTGAAAAACAATTGGCCGTATGTCTCGTACGGCTCGCACAACAACGTCGTTCAGTTGCACCACTAGATGCCAGGTCAAGTACCAAGCGAGCGCCACCAAAGTGCCAATATTTCTTCTTTGGGCGAAAACGGAAAGGCAGACTGATAAGTCGATAGCATGATGGAGATTATAAAGCTGATTTGATGAAGTTTAGTCAGTCAGATAAGAATAACTTTCCCAGGGAACCATATTCTTTTCAGCCTAACAACAGCCTCATCCGTTTTCGCCCCCTGTACTACAATATGCTGTACTCTCATCTCAACCAAGGCATACTACCATACTCATACCAAGACTTGGCAACATCAAGGCGCATTTCCCGGCAATCTCTCAAGATGCCCAAAAACTCATCTCGACCCTCAACCGGGAACACCTGAGGCGTACCCTCCAAGCTCCTACTGCTGCCTATCCTCCACGTCTCCAGCGCTCTATGTCGTCTTTGTAGAAAATGCTCCGCCACCACCGAAAGCGCGCTGTCTTTCAGAAGAGTGTTGACTCTGAACCCAAGCAAGTGCTCTTTCGCATCCGCCCATCTATGCTGCCGACACGCCGACCGCCAAGAATCAGCCCACGAAGCGCGCAGGCGCGTGAAATCGAGTTGGAATTTCATATCTGCGCTCAGCAGGGTTCTCGTAACGAGGGTCCGCTCCTCCTCGCCCACGAAATTATCTACGAGGTCGAAGAGCGTCTCGTCCGTGCCCCACCAGCGCGTCCAGTTCATAACTGGGATGGCGGTGCAGCAAGTGCTGCTCTGCACAAAGTGGTGAAGGTATCGCAGGTGTTCGCCGCCGGGTTTCCAGTTCCTGAGGAGGATTTCTAGGGCTTGCGGTTCGAGTTTCGGGGTGTTGGCTAACAGGTGCAGACTCGAGGCGTCGGGACGCGTGCTGAAGAACATCAGGGAGGAATTCACGAGGAGGTCTTCTTCGCCTGTGGACCTGACTTGATCTCCTTCTATGGATGTGCCGTGTGGGGGTTTCATAGCAGGTGGCACCGTGTGACTGCCTGGGGCCGGACTGGAAGGGGTGAGTGGTTGTTGGAGAGTTGATGAATTTTCGGTTTGCGAAGACCACTTCGATTGGGAAGATGAATCTGAGGACAGACTCGCCATTCCACTGGTTGTTACCACTGCTTCAGTGGTACTGAGATATAAAATAAAATATATGTGGTCCTAGAATAGAAGCTTTAGAAGCCTCCCTCTACTCAAGCTCAGGTTTTTGATGAGCTGTTCGATCCAAACTTTCCAGTCAATTGCCCTGGCCATTCAACCAAAAGAGATACAAAGCACCAGACTATATAGCAAAGGTCAGCATCTGAAAACTTCTAGCACGATACTTACCTTACGATACGTTGTTATGTTATCTATCTATCGCCTTGCTTGTGAAACCATATCCCCACGCTGTACGTACTCGTACAGTACATGGCATCTCACGATAGATAGCCCCTCGCCTCGCCTCGCACGTCACCTCGCCTCGCACCACCACCTCACCTCACACTCCAAACACAGCACAGCACAGCACAGCTCATTGTCAATATACATTGTTGAGATGCAAAATTAAAAGTACCTACAAGGTACCTACCTACCTTGCGTATTCCCTCCTCATCAATTTCCCACCGCTCGAATACCATACCATACCATACCATGCCAGGCCATACCTTTACGTCCCACAAGAAAACGCATACGCATGCCGTAGTACAGTATACAGTACCCCGAAAAACGATATCCCGAGAGTACGGTATGTACCGTAGCCCTGTGGATTCCGGCACCGGGGTGATCTGCTGCAAGTTAGTCTGCAACTTTATCTCTGTGCTGTCAGTTGTCGATTCGCTACCCGGCATTCGTCCTTTCATACTCTACAAGGCACCTACCTCTCTGGTAGTCTCCTATACAAGTACCGTGTATTCTTCCTCCCATCCATGCAAGTTAATCTGAAACATAAGGCAGCTAGGGAAGGGGAAGCAAGCTGTTGTCTTATCTCAGTATAATTACTTATGTTTGTCTACCTTCTCCAATGAGAAAGCCGCGTGGCGGGCCATGTCGATGGATCCTCGACAAGTCGTACGAAGCACTGTAAGGAGGTACGGTCATAAGAGAACTTGCCTCTGGGTTCTACCCTAGATCTCGTACGTAGATCTCCGAATCAAATAAACTTTACCGGACTTATTCCATATGCAGCATGGGGAATCCCCACCCCACCCCACCCCACCCCATCCCCATCCCCATCCACTTAGCACACTACGCTACACTACTCACTCATACAGGAAAGGCTATTTAAGTGTACTGTACCTACCGGGCCATCCATCCTCGCCCGGACCTTTCATCTAGAGCGGCCGAGGCCGCCGTGCATCAGATCAGATCAGTGCCAGGTCTAGGTCGAGGTCTAGGGCCGGGTATCAGATCCGCCTAGATCCCATTGTATAATCCATCCTGGCATGACTCCGTAGTCTTACGAATACCCGTCTGTAGAGTCATGGATACCCTTACTCCTTACTCCGTACTTCACCTGTCATGTCACATCACCATGTGGCGTGATTTAATTATAGGCTGACGGCCCGCCTGGCTGGAATTAAGGTTCACGTTTCACCACAATTATTAATCGATCCAATCGCAAGTACCTGGTACTTAGTTAAGTATGGTGACACATTGATTCCTCTGTCACCAAAGCTGCTCTGCTACCACCGAAGGGGAAACTCTGCGGGTACCTGCTTCCCTTCCCCGAGACAAGAGTCACAGAGATCTAGATCTGGCTGCGTCGAGTTATACTTTCCCTAAATCCATTATGATTCGTCTAGATCTTTGTTCTTCTCACTTTGACAGCTGATCGATGAGTAAGCAAGATATTGAACTCATGACAAGCTCTTCTTGCTTGCCACTAGATTGCAGTCAAACAAAAGCACTATCTAAGATAGGGAAGGGTCAATTTCATCGTTGAAACAAATTCGCTAAAATTTCAAAAGCTCCCTCCACGCTAATATCAAGATCAACTCCTTTTCAATGTTCCATATCTGTACGTATACTAATCAAAAAAACATAATCCCAAAACGAAGCACTAGTGATTCAATGCATGCGATCGCCATGAGAGATCTACCTTCAAATTTCGCTCCTGGAACTCCCCCAATATTGCCATATATTGCTGCTGGAGCCTGTTTCTTGGCATGTGATCCCTGGTGTCGTCTTTTCGTGGGTGCTTGGCAATCTCAGCATTCAAAGCCCCCAGAAGTCGTTCACCGACGAGATGAACCGTAGCGTCGAGAACAAGTCTGACTGCCGATAGAGACATAGCCTTTCCAAGACGAATCTCAACCTCCTTGGGGTCGATCTTTTGTTGAAAGTCTTCCCAAGATGGTGACGTGTAGAGGGACATCCACCATTTCAAAGTGTCCGGCAAGTAGCAGCGATCGGGATTGATAGTAGAGAATGTCATCAAAAGGGCCTCGGTAAATAGCATCATTTCGTTTTCTTGAGCCTCCTCGCGGAGCACGTCAAAGAGGTTGTCATCAGAACTCGTAGATTCGAAGATGAAAACTCCATCACTGATCGCGCCGTCCCGTATTAGCAAATCATGAGCAAAACTTTTGAAACCTTTCAAAGATCTCCACTTGCTCAACAAGGCTCTGACGGCACGCCGAGTAGCAGACTGGGGGTCTTTCTTCTTGAAACCAACAAGGTAATCCCGAGATTCTGATTCAGTACCAGGGGTGGCGAAATGCAAACCACTAATTGATTGTGGTCCTGAGGTGAGTGACGAGTGTGTTGAGACTTCGCTGTCCACGGAGCCTAGCTTTGTTAGAAGAATCAAGTACTCCATTGGAAAAAGTCCTACCTTCTCTGGTGTTTTGAGGGCTATCTTCGAAGTCTTCGAAGTCTCCAGCAGGATAGTCCGAAATACTTTCGAGTTGAAGGTATTTGTGCCGGTAATCTTGAACATTTAAGCTCGCGGTACTTTGGTGTTTGTTAGATTGACCGTTGCCTTCTCCAAGTATCTCCAAGGCGTGTTTGTAAAAAGAGGGATGTAAGTTGAGTGTCGAGTGATGGAACTCTCCAAGAATCTTCAGGTAGCTTCGTCGGCACATTTCTACTTCGTTCGGACCATTTGGATCATCGGGAATAATAGACGGAAGATCACTATCCAACCCTAAGAATCTTATTCTTTTGATGAGGCGTTGCAAGAGGCGTTCTGCAATAACCACGCGCGCGCAGTCCAGAAACAAGTGGCCGGCAGTAGAAGAAATGACATTCTCCTCGTCGAATAACAATTCCTTGGCATCATCCAGATTGGTCGCCTGGCAAGCTGCGTGCCATTCTAATAACCACGGTGCGTCGGGGTGGGGGCCGTTGACCAAATGTTGGACCGATAGATCGGCGTGCAGCAGTATCTTCCCAACGTCGGGCTGCTCTTCAGAAGGAACAAGATCCTCGATCAACTGAAACAACAGAGGTCTGCCATCGTCCGTACAACGCATTACATGTTTGCGGTGCTCTTGGTCCTGAAGAAGTTGCGTAAGCGCTTTCAGATACTCTCCACCGGGTTGCCACTTCCAGAGTAGGACTTCAACGGCCCAAAATATGGCTTGCGGCCCTTGTATCAAAGACAAAACCTCGGAAGCTTTCATCTGTCTGGAAGGTAACAGTATACCTGCCTCGGAAAATAAGGTATCGAGTGATTGCGAAGTTGGAGAAGACGAAGACCCCACGCTGCTTGTCGAGGCGGGAATGGGAGAAGGAGAGACCTCTTGCACCGGGTTGGCTTGACCGGCACGCTCTTTCCTTGTTCTATACTTTCGAAGCGTCCATTGGTCGATTCTCACACGGTATGCGCGTGTTCTACGAGGACTTGGTTAGTATATACTTCATCTCGAGGATGAAGGACTGCATACGTCGCGCGGAAGCCATGGCGGGCTTTCAATATATCTCGCACCTCCTCTACAGATCTCCCTTCGTCGATATGCAGCTTCTTGATCTCAGCCTTATGCGCAGCCCAGTCGTTGGACATGATTTGAGGCAGGGAAAAGGCAATCAGACCTAGGGATGGGGATTAACCGTTGGGTTTGATGCGGGGAAAGGGCATGGAGGACAGTGATGGCGATGATGATGGCGAAGGCGACGGCGACACCTTCCCAACCGGACAAGACTTGTTCTTGTACATGAGTGATGTCGGCCCAGATGCTCACACAGTAGCAGAAAGTAATAGTGCAGGGTAACAGGGTAATATTCCGGCCGCGGCTGCGTTCCGGGGGCGCTTGTGCATGCACGTAAGTGTGAACAAGGAAATAGCCAACCGACAGACAGGATGGATCTGGTGGGATGGGGGTGGGAAAAGGTCCAGTAGTGAGTGAGTGGTCAGCGAATTCAGACCAGCTAGGATTGGTAGGATGGTGGTGATCTTACGGAGGGAAGACTGGGACTGGGTAGTCTGGTACAGTACGGTACAGTAGCAAGTACAGTAGCAGTCGCAGTAGCAGTAGCAGTAGCAGTAGCAGTACCTCCCTTCGTAAGCAGTGAGAAAACGGCACGACTCTCAGTAGGGGGGAAGGGGAAAGGGGTGGGGACGGGATGTCGATCCGGTGAACCCCGGTGGACACTCTGACCACTCTGACCACTTTCACCAACCCTGCACCTGTTTACTTGACAAGGGGCATGGCATGGCATGCATGGTACAGTACGGAGTCTAGGAGTATGACATGGAGCAAGAGCAAGGAGCAAAACGAGGCCCGAAGGTCACGGGTCACGGGCTGGCTGAGCGGCGGCGGGGCGGTACGGAGGTACGGAGTACGGCATGGCATCTTCGGCCATCCATACCTACCCTACCCATCTACACATCCATGCCCGCGGACACCAAGCCGAAGAATCCTAATTTAAAGGGGCGACCCGTCCCGTATAGTAGTATACTTCGTAGTATAGTATAGTATAGTACGGAATACGGAGTACGGTACGGTACTACGGATATATGGCGGGTATTGCACTCGCGGCCACTCACTCGCACGGCGCATCAGGAGTCCCGAGTCCTGGACCGTTATTGCTGTTGTTCCATATATCTGAACCCCTTTTAAACTTCCACGCTGTTGCTAACTTTACTCGTAAGGCATTGTATTGAGAACGGCTCGCGAGACATCCTGGCCTTATATATGTAATAGCTGCCCAATTGGGCGCAACGTGCTTCAACTTACACAGGTGGCACGTCACATCTACCGATTCGTCGTGGCCTTGCTTGTACTTGTCTTGTACTCCCCTCGGAAGCTTCTCCTTGGTACCATCGTCCTTCTACATGGTAATACACCATAACATCACATCTCAGAAGGCAGCCATCATCCACGTTTCCCAAGATGACATTTCCTCTTGTCCAACATACAAGGTAGCTTATACTTGTCTCGTTGTATTTATGTCCGCGTTGTGTTCTATATCAGTCTCGGGGGAACTCTATTGCACCAGAGCCGCTGGTGCCACGTCAACGTGGAAGTACAGTACTGTACTCTGTACTTCGTATACTCCGTACTGTTGCAGTCATTTGTCATAGCTTACCATCCCATCATCTCGAACAAACGCGCGGAACATCCGGTAGCTACCGGTACAGTAGGGAGCTCAGGAAAGCCAGGCAACCGGCGCTCACCTGCAATCCAGCACCAGCTGCAATGGTACCCGGAGACTGAGTCCGTTGATTAAGAACTTGAGAAGTCCAAGATGATGCCGTGTGAAGATCCTAGATTCGAGGACTGTAGTTATTTTAAAATTGCTTTTCCACGGCCGGGAGAAGCCGCAATATATATGGGTCGCTCTAGCAACTTCGTCTGTGCGTACACCGTCGAACCTTACTCTTAGTTTAGGACTTAAGCTTTAGCTTATATATTGTGGCTATCGAGTCCCAAGATCGAATTATACAAAGTATGTTACGTCCCAACCCGGACACGAGGACACGTCGAAAGACATCGACCGTGTCCAAGTTTAATGCCTCAGCTCTCGAACATCTCTTCGCATGGAAGTCCTGCCGTCATCCGACCATCTTTTCCCATATCCATGCTTGTTTTTATACTTGTAGCGGCTGAGTGCACAATTTCATATTCGGCAAGGTGAGCACAGTTGTCCCGTTCGCTAGCGTGTGAGAGAATCATATATTCACGTGACTGCTCTTGATTTGAAGAAGTGAGTGGCAGCTAGTGATTGTGCGGATGGATGTGAAGATGCTACGTGGAATCAATCTATCTTGCGGTAGAATCTTGGTTGCTAGGCATCTATTCAAGTCTGGAAGATTGAGGTATGCAAAAGTGTACCTTACCTCGTCTACTGTACTATCTATACGTACGGCCGTATAAACATTTCGAGCTTCAAGTATAGTATCAGTCAGACATTGTTATGATATCCCGGTCCCGATGCTGGCTTCGATACCCATTTGCTCGAGCGAGCGCCAAACCTTCTAAGCGCGAGTGCAGCACCTATATTAATTCCAAGGATGGGACAGGAAGTGGTGGTGGCAGCAGGTTACTCCAGTACCAAGTTGGGATACAGGTGCAGGTGCAGGTGCATGCTCGGGGGTTAAAGTGCAGTTGACCCGCCTCAGATTGGCTTGCGAGTTGCCATAGTCGGTACTGTATTGTACTCCGCATCTTCCAGCTGAGCCAATTAATGTTCTCGGACTTGGTAGATCGAGGTCGAGCTGGGCTGGGCTGAGCTGGGTGCTGCAGGCGTTGTTACACGAGCAAGATAAGGCAGGGTCGTATTTTGCACTTTTGCTTTACAGGCTGATTTCTTTCTTTGATAAGAATGTCCATCTGAAATCCCTTCTGGACTTCCTTTCCATTTGCACTTTTCGATCCGCACTTCTGTCATCTTTCTCCCCTTCGGTTTTATACCTAATGTGGTACTACAACCTGGCCAAAGCGTGTTTACCCCCAAACACATCCTTCATCTCACAGCCTGAGTCGATCTTTCGATTTCTTTCCCGTGTGTTGTGATTCGGCAGCCTCATGTATGGAGATTCGCTGAATTCTGAGAAGGTTCGCCGAAGAGACCCAAAAAGATCGCGTACGGCACAAGGCTGAACTTGAGAATGTCTACATTTCTGAACATAAGCCTCTCCAACACGTCAGTGAAGCTTTGAGAGAACGTCCGTCAGGTTCATTGCATCGCAAGTGCGTACGACTGGCCGTTTTCACAAACAAGCGACTCGAGATGAGACAGGGAGAGCCATGCTCTCTAGGCACTCTTTAAATACTACCGCAACCGCGGCATTCTGATATCTGAAGGGTTTACTTCAATTGCCGGTAAAAATCCATCTATATCCTTCCTCCATTGATTGCTAATGCGTTTCTTCTTTCAGCACCGAGGTACACCGTACGATACAAAACTTGACGAATGAGACTTTCGAAGCCGTACAAAGGTGTGATATTTCGGTTTCGGAAGTATTCTAAGCCTCGGCAACCATTTAAAACAAGCCGCATAGAGAGTGTTATCTCTGCCGTCCTCGAACCGTCAACTCCCTCTTGCGACAAGACCATGACGAAAATTCTTTTTGCGGACAGTTGCGGTGCGGTGCGGTGCCGCATATCAAAAGTCTTGATAGAAGTTTCTCAACACAAGGCTTGAATTCCAAATCATTGCAAGGGCGAGTTGGGTACCTCGAAGCTCTTTTCTCGTTCACAGACGATGGATACCGTTTTGAGAATTGGCTTTAGACCGTCTAGGAGATATGTTGTTCATACTCAACCAGAGGCTTGCTGCATATTGCGAGCAGGAAACTTTGACCAAGTCAAGGCACTTCGAGTTTCAGATCTTGCTATCCCCAGCTAGGGATTATAAGCATATGGGACAAGGAACAGCATGCGAAGCAACTAAACGGGATGATACGAAAACAGTCCTGTGGGAAGAGAATGTGATGCGATACCTGATGCGTCAGGTGGGATTGTATTGGGATGTGCGTTTGCCCAGATGCACCGCGGAGAATCTTCTCGAGAGTCAAGGAAACCAGTTGGCCATAGAGGACCTCAACGCGGTTAACTCGCGTAGACATATTCCATATGGGTTAAGAAATATACATATCCGCTATGATTATGACGAACGGAATGGAACGAGATGATTAATCGCACATGCTTCGCAATCCCTTGTGTGGGTGAGAGAGGTTGGATGCTGCACAAGGCAACCTGGATGCGCCCTCACTCATTGCGTAGGCTCAAAACGAGGCAGATAGACAGTGTTCGCCCTCTGTATAAACATAAACATTTCCCGGAAAGCCTAAGACAGCTCGCCGAGGGAAGTAAAGCAAACCAACCTTCCTGGCTGCAAGATGGCCGGTCCTTTGAACGCGTTTACCGCCGAGAGTGAGGCGAGATGAAGCACGGTTTGAATGCCTTATTCGCCCCCGAAAAATATTATATTGTACCACTTACGATACGTAGATCAATGGCGTATCTTGGGTCGGGCTGATGATGCTTGGTGTGGCCGCGTGGCAAGGTACGGAACAGAACCACAGACTGTGATAATGAATCAAGAATGATGAGTTCCGAATATCCTATCCCGACTGAAAGTAAACAAACGTGCTACAGTAGTCCGCAGAAATTCATTTACCAGATAGCTATAGCTAGTATAAATATGTTAGCTGCAATCTAAACCTGAAATAACGAATGAAATTTATAATAGTAAATCTATGGTATATAGTATAATTTCCAGCTGCAACAGCGTAGCGTTGGGGAGCGGAGAGAAAATCT
Source organism: Lachnellula hyalina (assembly GCF_007821495.1). NCBI lineage: Eukaryota > Fungi > Ascomycota > Leotiomycetes > Helotiales > Lachnaceae > Lachnellula > Lachnellula hyalina. The sequence continues at coordinate 44,594 of NW_022157168.1, forward strand.
TCTCCCACATCTTCGGGTGGCCAGGGGGTGGGCACTTTCTCCAGCATGTTGGCGTGCCAGGCGTGGTCGGCGTCGGGGTGGTGAGGTAGGTCTCGCTAAGCCCCTAAAAACAGATTCCCATTAATTTGTTCCTTAAAGTCTGTGCTATGGGTACCTATAAGTGGTTAGTACTTCGAGTAGCTACTGTATTGGAGTCCCTAACAGAACAATAGTAACTTAAATGAAATGAGTTTATGATAGGTTTCGGAGGCATGGATGGTCGCGTGCGTGTCCCTGGTGAAAATAAATAAAGGTGGGGAATTGTGGTGGATGGCATGGCATACTCGATCCTGTACTGTACATGGTTCGCAGCTATTAATCCCATCCCATCCCACGCCCTGCCGTGCCCTATTTGCCGTACTCCGTAGATCCCAACTCACCCTTGCGAATGCACCCTATCAACCTCCTGTAAGTCATACGGATTTAAAGACGCGCAACATAATGGCGGTCGCTGCCGCGCCAACGTGGCAATGCAGAACGGGCGATCTGGAGACTGGAGTTCCAGTAATGTTATTTCCAGCAGACAACCACTTGATGATAAATAGCAGCGGTATCCTCACCGCCATCCCGATTTTAAAATATCGCGAGAGAAGCGGTATGGGGGGTGTGTCTGATGGTTGAAAGAGACCTGCTCGGCAAACTTCACCTTGGTTGCCTCGTCGCTCCTAGGCAAGGTTTGTTCTCAGGTTGCTTCGTCCTGCACAGCGCATATAAGATAACGGCATTACAATCATTGCAATACTGCGATCAGCAACATGCCCTTCCCGTTTGCAGGGTACCTTTACAGAACTCCTAGAACGTCTGCAGCAACTGATAATTCAGCATCGAAAGCATGAACTGTGGAAGCCACGCTTTACGAGTGCTATGCCGTGTTGACTTTTGCCTTACTTTCCTAGATAACAGAGCCGAAGTCCAGAATCCTGCAACGGGAGAACAGTAGGTACTGAGACAAGACGAAATTTATTAGTCGTTCACCTCTCGATGAAAGAATTCTGTAGAGCTTGTTCCTGCATATAACCTTGTCCCCGGCCTTGTTCCTCAGGGGGACCTTACCTGGTGGATGTGGACGGTTACCTGGTAGATGCCGTACAGTACAGCACAGTACAGTACTCGGTAGAGGCTGGAGTAACTGACTGCTCGCCTTCGTACTGTACTGTACTGCAACGAGCCCATGCCACCATACACACCATACATGTGACGCATCCTGTTCATTGGCCGACTTTTGAAGATGATCCTCCGTCCGCCCTAATCCCCGTCAGGAAGCCTTTATAATTGGTTGTGTAAAGCACGGATAAGCCGACTTGCCAGGTACTTCTATCATATTAATATCTGCTGCGATAAGTATTAAAAAAAATGCTATATAAACTAATGCACATTAAAAGTTGGGAAATAGTAGTAGATACGCTACGCGCTCTCTAAAGGTGACTTGATTTTACTAATTGTTCTAGTGGGGCCGTAAGTCACTTTTCGAGTTGACTAGTATACGCGTTGACTTATATACTTTATACTTTATTGGATCCTTTCTTAAATAGGCTAGCATAAATCGACTTATCTTTCCTTTGGGTCGACTCAAGGGAAGCCTTTTCTTTAAGAGATTTAAGGTAGCTAGTGGCCTAAAGACCCGTCTGTTTATGAGGTGCATATGCAGGTCACTAGACGGAGATGGGGTATTTAGCGTGGGGAGTTTTAGGGGTTTCCGGGGAATTTTCTCGTATTCCCCCAAGCTCTACTACAAGTGATACGGTATGTTAATATCCTGATGGTCCTAATGATCCAGGATCTCAACCGTGTTTTCAGACTAGGACGATGATGACCTCTCCTGTCTCCTTCGATTAAGGTTAAAACACTAACATTGCGGATGATTCTTGATTCGCAGCGGCGCGGGGTTGGGATCGGCAAATACTGTATTCCGCCGAGAAATGTGAGGGAGGGGCGGCGAGGGCTGTCACGAACCCGAGTTATTTCCTCCAGTCTTCGACAGGGTAGTTTACAGGAGGACAGGGGTCTGGTCTGCAGAGGGGACCAAAGTTTTAGGGGGTTTGTAGTTCGCCATTTTGCAACCCAGGGTCGATGCCTAGCTACGAAGAACATCATAGTGTCAAAGGCTGCTAATACACACACAATGAGAGCGAAATGTATTTCAAGCTGCCCATCTGGCTGTGAGTAAAAAAATTTGCCATTTGCACTATCATTCTCTCTTGCGCCCGATACGTGTGTATATATTAGCTTGATGCCCCCTCTGATATCTCTCGCAATTCTTGGTTGTCTTCCTCTTCATTCATCTAAAATACCTTGATCTACAGTACCTCCATCCGCAGTACTCTCAGACCCTCTATTTCTCCCAAGCCTTTTGCCAGGACCAAACTTAGTCCAAAGATACTCGTTACGGCCACAACACTCCCACAGTAGACGATGGCGTCCACCAACACAGAAAACAGCGGACAGTATGTCTCGTCAACGTAAGATGTCCCATTACCATCATCCTCTCATCCAGTCACCCTTCCTAACCACGAAGACTAACATGTACCTAACAGATATGCCCATAGTTCATCCGAGCATGTCTCGCCGAGCGAGTATTCCGACATAATCAGCCCTCAGTACACACCCTCATCGTCCCAAGCCAGTGCATATGGCAACTCTGCCACCCCAGGGCACACTGCCAGGGCTGCAGACAGTGCATCGAGCAGTGCTCGAACGCCAGTGCATTCCACCCTCACTCGGCAATACCTCCGCGCCCACGATGCGCAACAAACAACCCGTCGGGAGAGAGCTCACGCTCGTGCTGCTCACCACCAACATGGACGTCGCCATGCTACCACAGACAACGCCAACGCCAACGCCGACATGACACCAACCGAACGTTTCGAAGCTGCGTCTGACTATCCTTATCAGCAACATAGCAATTATCAGCCTCTGGTTAGCAATTCGGTACACTACCAGCAAGTGGACACTTCCCAATATCCGATCACAGAGCCACGTGACTCTTATACTCCTTCATCCACATTTGTCGCTCACACTGGCGTCAACTCGACGTACCGGTACCCCGCAGGGGTTGACAACCAGGATACCACGTACTGGACACAGACTATACTATCGGGAAAAGACACCACGGACTGGGGTTATGACCTCGCTGGTGTCGGGAGACAATTCGAGTATGAGGATCAAGCTTGACAGAGATATACGCGTTGTGGAAACGGCGCTGTATAAGAAGCAGGAAGGTGGCGTTTGAAATATTATGTGTATGTGATGACCCACTTAGGTAAGATAGATATGGCGTTGTATAGGGAACCTGGACACAAGAAAATGGGACTGTAAATGGAGTACTTGAGGGTCAACAAGGACGGGATCTGATGAAGAAAAATGTATCTTGGAAGGAATAAGGAATATGGAGTACTTGAGGCGGGGAAAAGGACGGGAATTGATGGGAAAATGTATCTTGGAAGGAAATAGGAATATGTACCACTCGTAAAAAATACCGCTTAAACACTAAAGGCAAAACTTAGCTCGCTTCTTGGGCACTCCATCTCTCCACCAAGTCATCCAAATCATCAATTCATATCAAATCATTCAAACATACCTCCCCGCCCTTTCCCCCTTCAGCCAATCCTCTTCTCCAACTTCTTCAAGAACCCCCCTACACCCTTCTCCAACTGCCCTGCGCGCTCCTCCAACTTCCCCCTCGCAGGCTTACTCGGCTTCACCTTCCCGATCGCCTCGCCCTCCGTCGGTCGGTAGACTTGCTGATGAATACTGTAATCACCGCCTAGGGGCACTGTATGGCTCAGACTCGGATTATAGTTAAATTGCGAGAAACCGCCTGGTGGGGGTGGCGCGCTGGGTGTGTAGGGTTGGCCGGGGGAGTAGAGACCTGGTGTTGACATCCCTGGTGGAAGACCCGGGGATCCAGGATAGTTTGCGTATTGGGTTACTGGGGGGGAGGCTGGCTGTGCTTGGTATGCTGGCGGCCCGGGGGGTGGAGGCAGGGAGGCGGGAGGTGAGGGGATCCTAGATGCGGGGGAGTGGGAGTATGGGGGTGTGGGTTTTGGTGCGGCGGGTGGTGGCGCGAAGGAGTGCGCGTAGGGTGATTGGAGACCTGCTGAGGGAGGCGCTTGGCTGAATTGTGATTGCAAACCTGCTGATGGTAGAGGCTGGCCGAATTGTGATTGTAGACCTGCTGATGGAAGAGGCTGACTGTATGGTGATTGTAACCCCACTGAGGGAGGAGGCGCGCTTGCTGCTGGCGGGCCTGGGAAATAGCTTTGTTGTGATGCGGCTTGTGGTGGACCGGAGAAGCCTCCGGGATTTTGAAATGGAACGCCATAGGTCTGGCCCTGGTCTGAAGTCGCGGCTGCTACGAGAGGGTTTCCGGCTCCATCTTCTGGAGGTGGTGTCTTGACCCGGTGTTGAATAACTTCAGGGGCTGCTGGAGCTGCGGGGTTATATGCCATTGGGGCAAAGTTGGAGGCTTCTTGGCTTTGTGGGGTAGCCGAGATTGGAGGTCCGGGGAAAGATGTGGGGGCCGCAGTTCGAGAATCTCTCGTACGACCTTGTTGGTACGATGGATCTGTGATGGCCACATTCTCCAACTGCTGTACCACTGGGCTCATTTCGTTCTGGTGTGGGGGAGGGGCAACGGGTTCATCCAGAACTGCTACTTGCTGCTGAGGTAGAACCCTCCGAACCCCGTTTAAAAATTGGAGAGCATCCTCCTTTGTCCAGAAATATATATCCACAGTATGAAGTTTATACATATATTTCCTATCGTTCTTTGGATCGAATGTGGGGAGGTGCCATTCTTGGCTATCGGCTGGAGCATGGGCATAGGTTTGACTTGGGCCATCAACAGTCAATGTGATTAAAGTGCAATGCTTATACGAGTATTGAACGTGTGCGCCGTCGAGATCTGAATATATTAGCAAACTGATGTCGTGGCTCCGACGTAGAATACTAACGTCCATTAAAAGCATCTTGTTCCGGTGTCCCAGCATTATTTGCAACCTCTATCCGTGCCCTTCTCTGCGAAGCGTTTTCAAACAGGTAAACGTATGAACCCTTATCGAATCGATGATGTGGAGGTTTGGCTGTAGGAGAGCCATAGTAATAATGTAAATCGGCGAAGCTGTTTCCTGTCAGAAATGTAAGGCTGAGGGATGAACCAAGCTTACAGTGTTGCCACAAGTTCTTCTCCAGGCCGTGCTGCCATCGTGTCTGCAACCCAGCCGGCGATTACTTGTGCGGAGAAAGAAAGAGATAGCAAGATAAAATACTTTGTCTGCGTTTCAAAGAGGGAAAATTGAGAAAGATATACTTGTAGACGAGAAGTAAAAAGAGCGCGACTTACCGTGTGTGGGATGGAGGGGTCGCGATCTATCTTTACTGAGGTGCACCTTGTTCGGCGGTAAGCTGCATTGACGTTGACCAATGAGGCTCTACGAGTATAAATAGTTTGGAGATATTAAGCGCGTGAGAGAAGTATCCACAGCGGCGGCTCCCGAGTTTCTTCAACACCACGACTCAGACGGACCCCTTGGAGATCTCTCCGTACAATTGGACGCGAGAAGTCTTCAAAACTAACTCTAATGAGGCTCAATAAATTGGGAGCGTCGGCGCCATTTAGAGCACAAAGGGCCAGAAGTAGCCACGTTTGCCGCAACCCGGCGTCAAAATATATGTTGTGTTGTTTGTTGTACAAAGCAGAAGCTTGTATTCATGTGGTTACACTGTGTAACATTCCGATGCCAATACAGAGCAGGTGGATGCGCTCCGCAAGGATTGTTAGTGTGAGCACGCAAAATAAATTATAGTAAAAGCAGAAGTCCTGGAAAACTGGCAAGGAAAGTACGAAGGAGAATATCACCATCACGTGACAACTATATCCTTTGATACAAGCACTATTCTACTTTGGATGAAACGGGTGAAAAGACTTAGAAGAACAAAGATTTAGGTACATCTCAAAAGTTGAAGTTGAAAGTAGATAAGTATAGTTAATTCTTGAAGGCTTTTGACCTCTTTCCTCTCCTCTCCTTCAAATTCTCGGCTCCATGGAAATTCCGATCCGATTGCCGTTCCGTCGGAAGAACTTTATTTTTTGGGCGACTCTACAAACATAACCTCTTCGACATCAAGCCAACAGCCAAGATCAATTGCGAGCTCCACGTTCACTCACTCGACATCTAAACACCAAAGCAATTAAAGGTACATCATCTGCCTCTTCCCAAAAGCTACCAAACCCAGCAGCTAACGCCAACCAGCCGCGCAATCACCATCAACTCGAATCTCCCCATCTAGTGCCTATCCCCCCTCTGCGCCCGCGCGGGCCCCCAACTCCCCACGCAAGGCCAACAACCTTCCATCCTACCTACCTACCCTAAAATGTCCCTCGTACACCTCGCCAACGTGTGCTCGCACCTTCAGAACGCCTCCAAAGCGCGGTTGGGTCTGACATCCATCCCCTCGACCAACCAACTGCTCACCCTCTCGCTGGCGCTCCAATCCGCTGGCTTCCTATCTTCCGTCACCCGCGCAGGCCTCACTCCTCCTCCCTTGAACTCTGCAACTAAATACGAACCCGAGCCTGTCACGCAGGAGAATGTTAGTACTAGGAGGCTTTGGCTGGGACTGAAGTATTGGAATAATCGAGCGGTGTTGAGCGAGATGAGTATGGTTAGTAAGCCGACGAAGAGGGTCTGGATGGATGTTGAGGGCTTGGGACGGATTGTTAGGGGGAGGGAGGCTGGGTTTGTGAGGGGCTTGACGAGGCCGGGGGGAGTGTTTGTTTGTGTCTACGGATAGGGGGCGTAATGGAGGCGAGGGAGTGTGTTGAGAGGAGGGTTGGGGGGATGCTGCTTTGTCGGGTTCTGTAAGGAATAGATGGATGTATGGAATAGAGTGGCAATTCGAGACACGCTAGGCAAAAGAGATGAGTGGAAACGGGGAGGGAAAGGAGGTGTAGGATATGAAGAATGCATGGATGGCGTTTGCATATTGATCCGGAAGAGGAAGTGTATATAATATATGTGTAGAAAGCCATGTACAGCACGCAACATACTTTCTTAGTTGAGAGGCACCAACACCACTCCCATTCGTTTACAGATCCGATTGATTAATATTCCTTGTTTACCATCACATCTAGATCTCATTTTCCCAGCAATCAAGCCCCAAGGGCTACATTCAAATCTTAACTGAGGAGCCACACCACGAGTTCCTATGATCTTGCATATTACGGTAGAGCGAGAAGTTGGGAATAGCTTTACATTTTCCTCTTGATCTTGTAGAATGCAATAAATCTTGAGTACTACTCGGAGAGTGCAGCGGTCAAGCAATATAATGGAATTGAGAGCGGCCAGTCAGGTAACTCTCTCACCTTCAAACCTAAGCATTAGTAAGGAAGGATTTCAGATTAAAGAAGGTAATTGTAGTTGAGCAACATATTCCGATTACTGATACACATCCGTTGCAAAGAGGAGAGTTCAATGCCTTCAAATACTCCTTTAACTTATGCGAAATGCAATCCATATCATATACTCCGTACACTGCCAAAACAGGGCAGCCAGCCACCAGTGAATTGTACCTTATATCATCGGAAGTGTTCGGAATTTTCTGAGCTGGCTACTAAAAATCTTAGGGAATTGGGAGTTGAAGAACAGAGTATGATTGCTGATGAACGTGGTAATTGCTGATGAACGGGTAAAGAGAGGAAGAGTTGGGAATAGCTTCATTTCCGATTTGCGAAGTGCAACAAAACTTTTCGTAATACCTAGATAGGCAGTGCATTCACGGCAAACTATCATCCCAAGTACTGAAAATCCTCTCTTCCAATTCTCTCACCTGGCAATTGGGGTTGGAGGGCGGTGGGCAAGGAACAAAGTATAATTGCTGATGAAGGCGGTAAAGAGGGAAAGAGTTGGGAATAGCTTCATTTTCTCCTTCACGATTTGCGAAGTGCAACAAAAAAGTTCCAATACCTAGATAGGCAGTGCAATTACTGAAGAATATCATCCCAAGTATAGACAATCCCCGATTCACTTGTACCTGGCAATTGGGGTTGGAGGGACCAACGAACAGAGATGCAACAATATATTTGGACAACGTCAAATTCGTTGAGCCTTGCAATCAACGGAGCGGTAGGCAAAGGAAACATTGAGTTTTGCGCAAAGCACTGTAAAAGTCAATACTGGAACTTTTCTCCGAATTTCAAAACTTTTCTATTCCCAACTATATACAACGACGTATATACAAACACATCTATAAACGTCTCAGGATATCTGCAACCACCTCAGTAGTCTTGGCGGTCCCTCCCAAATCTGGACTCAGAAGCTTTCCCTCCTCCAAATTCCCATCAACAGCAGCGTAGATCTTGGCAGCAGCAGTCTCTTCATTCAAGAATTCCAGCATCAGAGCCACACTTCTCAACGTCGCAATGGGGTTGGCAATATTCTGACCCATGATATCCGGTGCGCTACCATGACATGGCTCTCCAATTGCAAACCCTTCTCCAACATTGGCACTCGGGACAAGACCTAGAGATCCAACAAGGGCGGCAGCTCCATCAGACAGAATGTCTCCGTACAAGTTCGGCGCAACGATAACATCGTACGTCTCTGGTTGACGGAAAAGCTTGTAAACCATAGAATCCACAATCTGCTCCTCAACACCAACACTCCCGAACTTCGCTGCAGCCAGCGCCTCTCTCGCCGTAGACCTAAACAGCCCATCCGTTTGACTCAACACATTCGACTTGTGCGTAATCGTTACCAGCGGGCTCTTGTGAATACTTTGCGTACCCGCATCCCTAATCTTCTGCCTCCTGAGTGCAATCTCACCAGCCATTGTGGCAATTCTGAAAGAAGCCTTCTCGCTGATCCTCTTGATAGCCTCCGCGACCTTGCCCTCGGGCGTATCATAAGTCTTCTCCTCCTTGACATACAAATCCTCCGTATTCTCCCGTACGATCACCATATCAATCGGGTTCCTCGCCGTCATGACGCTCTTGACCGGTCGCACATTGGCATACAGATCAAGGCGTTTGCGTAAGGCGACGATAGGGGAAGAGTAGCCTTTCACAGCTTTCGAAGGAGAGGAAACGGCGCCAAAGAGTGCACCATCGCATTCGTTCCTGAGAATTTCGACAGTCTTATCCGGGAGAGCAGCACCGGTTGTCTCGAATGTTTCGAAGCCTGCTTTGAGGTCTACGAATTCGAATTTGAGCTTGAGGGACGCGGGGAGAGCTTCGAGGATGCGACGGCCGGCGGGGATGACTTCTTTGCCAATGCCATCACCGGGGATGAGGCCTGTGAATGGTCAATTAGTTGAGTTGTAAAGCCAACATTGGGCAGTAGGGAGTATGCTTACCTATGCGTAGAGTTCTTGCTGCCATTGTTGCGTGGTTGGAGAAAGAGAGGGATACTGCGATGTCGGCCCAAATTTCTGAAGCTCTTGCTGTTGCTATCTCGGCATGTCAAACCCCTGGTTGGGCGTGGTAAAAGTAGATTTTGGCGTGTGTATATATCTTCTGCTCTCCAAAGATTAGACGGACCTATTATATCGACCCATATCCTCTATACGGGACGCTTCGGCAGCCGGAGCCCCTTTTATTTCTGCATCAAATCTCCCCCGCCAAAAGATGCCGAATTGATTCGCGACGGTGAGCTGCCCCTGCATAATAAAAGTCTCCAGATGTTACTTTCGAGACACCCAGTGTACGATCCACGAACTTCTTCCATCTGAACAAAACAGCCTCTTCTATTCCCCCATTTTTCCAAAGCTTATTCCTTCATCGCATCAGCGAACTCCATATATTGCATTTCGCGTTGTTTACGATATACCGTGTCGCGTACTATTTACCCGTTTGTTGTTTTATCGTCGTTCGTACGCTCCTGGAAATCCGGCCATCACTTTTCCAGGAACGCAAACATAACGCTGCATATACTGTTACTTCCTGGATAGTAGTTACCATCTACTACAGACTCGAGGCTTTGTTACAAATTCGGCATACGGAATATTCATAACTTCCTTGGTACAAGGAAGACACTGTTACATTTTGCCACCTAACACTATACTATCCAAATGTCGGGAGGTGTCCGCAACCTACGCGCCATGTTCGAGATCAAAGATCCGGCAGATCCTCCAGACCGAGGACGTTCACCAGGTGCTAGTTCATTGGGTGAGTGATTTCACTGAGCTTTTTGTACCAGGCTGATAGTCTTCAGGTGGTGCCAGCAGTGGCACCTCGCCTCGACCACTATCGAAAGTCCGGACAAGTTTTGTGGCAGTTGGAGGAAGTGGGCAAGTGGGCTTGGGATTGAAGAGGGATACAAGCGGTGAACCGAGCATGACAAGACGGCGAACAAGTTTCAGTATCGATGAGACAGATAATCCTAAGGCTACCGCCGAAAGGAAACAATCAATTGCTACCGAGTTGGATGCCAGGAAACGCAGCTCGTTTGTGGAGGAGACAATACCGGAGACGGCGGTAGAGACCCCTGCAATCGAAGTGGACAGACAGTTGGGACATGGCAGTGGACTGGTCAAGACAAATAGTACGAAGCCGGTTGTGCCTAAGGAGGAGAAGAAGGCAGGTCCTCCAGCACATACAAATGGGAATTCGATACCTACGATAGCAAAGACAGTGGAGAAGCCAGCAAGCAAGACGGCAAAACCGGCTCCTATAGCTACGGCGAGAACATCTGCGACGGTTAAAGCATCCCCAACAAAGACACCACTTCCCAAGTCACCACTGCCCAAAACGCCAACAACGCCCAGTAAGAGAGAGGCTCCTAGAAAGGTCACGGAGATGAAGGTGGAGAAAAAGGTGGAGAAGAAACCCAGCAAAGCTACATTGGCACCTCGCCATAGCTCGAAACCACCTACAAGTCGAGCAACGACAGCTTCATCCGCTGCAGTTAGTAAGACAAGAATTGCAGCCTCTCCACCGCCCCAGACAGGTTTCAAGAAGCCAAGACCAAGGTCACCAACCAAGCCAATCAAGCTCCCAGCATCTCTCACTGCACACACGGCTTCATCTGGATCGAAGACCACCAACTCGCCTCCACCGCCAGCTCGTCAATCACTAAGCCGTGCCTCCGGCAACGCTCAGCATACAAATGCACTACATGCGCACCAAGCTGCATCCCGCTCCCCGAGTCGAGCAAGCACCGTCTCAAAGTCATCCGTCGGGACCCGCAAACCCTCAACCCTCTCCAGCAGCGGCAGGCCATCTCTCGGCCCTCCTCCAGCTCAAAAGAGACCAGCCTCGCGTCAAAGCCTGGGGCACCAGCCTGCACCGGCCGACGACTCTTTTCTTGCGCGTATGATGCGGCCTACCACTTCTTCCGCTAGCAAGACATCAGCGCAGCCTACGACACCTCCGACTAAAGCGCCGGTTGTTCATAAGGTTGCGAAGGATGGACCGCCGAAGATAGCGAGTATGGCTGCCAAGCCGAAGGAGATTGTAAAAAATGTTGCGAAGACGGCGAAGGCGGTGGAGAAGAAAGTTGAGGCTGCTGTGCCTGTCCCGAAGGCAAAGGAAGAGCCCAAGTCTATTGCTAAGACATCGGCTCCAGAGCCAAAGGTGGAGATTCCGGAGGTCAAGGAGAAGATAGCTGAGACTTTGGCAGCGGAGCCGGCTCCTGTTCTTTCTGTTGAGTCCGAAAAGAATGAGGAGAAGGCAGATATCGAAGAGCCCAAAGCCATCAGGCCCGAGATCGCTGAGCCAGAACACCCGGAGGTCATTGAGGAATCTGTCGTCCAGGAGACTGCCCAAGAGGAGCCAGCCCTGAACAAGGCTGAGAGTGAATCTGCTCCTATTGAGCTTACCCCAGCAGCCGCCGAAGAGGAAGTTTCTACTCCTGAACCAATCGAGGAGGAAATCGTACCGGAGCAAGTTGAGGAAGAAAAGGAGACCGCAATTGAGCCTGAGGTTGTCGAGAAAGAGGTACCAATCGCCGCCGAAATCGAGGACCCAGTCATCGAAAAAGCGGAATCAACCGCGGTTCCCATCGAAGAGGCAGAAGTCACCGAGAAGGAGCCAGAATCAACCCCCATCGTCGAGATCGAGCCGACCAAAGAGGACGAGCCAACGATCATATCAACCCCAAAAGTAGAGCCAGCTCTCAAGTCACCAGTAGTAGAAGATCCAGCAGATGTCAAAGCACGAGAAGAGATCGAGCTTCTGAATGCACAGGTATTGAAGGCCGCATCGGAGGGGGAGGATATCGATTAAAACAATAGGTGTTTGTTTTTACATTTTTGAACGAGATGAGATAGATGTAGGAGGGAACTTCTTTGCATTCACGATGTAGCTTGCCATGTATCTTGTATGTGTAAATTGGAGATTAAAATTCAGCGAAGCATTGCATTAGTTACAAAGAAAACTCCTTTGTTCGCGTTTGTGTGAGGTGTGTGGAGAGAGGACATCTTGAGGGTCTAGTGTTGATTACAGTAAGCAATTAGGCAAATTTTAATACATGGAATGGGTATTCGATTCTGCATCCTTGCTTGCGTTGCTGTACATATATGTTTCATTCCCATGTCCATCTCATCTTATCTTCCTTGCTTACATAGTACGTCGCTCTTTCTGATCCTCCACGGTGTTTCATTCAATATTCTGTCTCTAACCATGTTACTCGTGTGCTGTACAGTACTACAACGTGAAAAGGTACGTACCTTGAATAGCGCTTTCCGTACTCCTTTACTTCTTTCCCCAATCAACTGCGAGCGAGCGTCGAGCGGCGTGGCGTGGCGTGGCGTGGCGTGGCGATTGGAAGTGAAGGGAATTTGTATACAAGAAATTCAAGCTGCCTCAGATCACGCCCATAAGAGAAAAGTAGGAACTTACCAATACTGCGGAAGAAACAAACATCCCATTCCACCCCTTCTTCTCGTCTCCTCGAATTACATTTTCAGTCGTTTTGTATTATTGTCTTTGGTTCCCAGCGAAGAAGTTCGATACTCCCAGATTCCGGGCCTAGAATCCACTTCACTACCAGCGTCCCAATGGTGGAGCTGAGATGTCGAGTTTCGTTGCCGGGTTGTTGATAGGAAATGGAAATGTTGATATTGAAAGAAGTTGAAGAATTAGTCATTATAATGAATTAAGCATCCTCTACCCTAAACAGACTTCCGCAGCAGTCTGACTCTTTGTTCATAGATAAAGTTTTATTTCAGGTGATATGGATGGCGCTGAAGTGAGGTGCAAACGGGGAGCATGTCGGCAGATGGAACGATGCAGATTGACTTGACTACTGAAGAGATGTCCAAAACTTCTTCGACCCCTTCAACATATAAGTAAGCGGCTGCTCAAGGAAACAGTATATTAGAAAGGGTTAAGGGCTCTGAAATTAAGAATATTCTAAACTCTTGGGGTTTCAAACGGGACAAACAACAAAAAGTAATCGTGGTCAAGCCGGCGCAGAATCTTACTCTAAACGTGAAATGAGGCCTAGGGGAGTTACTTACTGATTGCATATCAAGGTCTCTAAGCTGGCGTGTGAAGTCGCGTGCCGAATATTGTCTGTCGCCGTAACCGTGGTAAACATCACTTTGCGGTATGTGCAACGCCGGGATATAGAGCTGGATTTTTGAGGAGTTTAGGAAGGCCGTTTGGCCCAACCGAATCGAACCTGCACAGATGTTAGGAACCCGGAGTGAATCTTAAGTTGAAGAAGTTGAAGAGATTCTGTGCCAGCTTGACTGTTTTGATTGATAAATTTGCTTATTGAATATAATGCAGACGGAACTCCTCGACGGAATTGCGTCTGGAGAGAAAAGTAGCTCGGGTGAATCCTTACCCATCTGTGATAGCAAAAACATTAGAAATTCGGCGAAGTAATCCTTTAGAGTTCCTTTACAATTAATAAAGGATCTTTAGCATATAATATTACTACTTATGAAATGATATAAAGTCTCGTTTGTCGTTATCTTGCAAAGTGTTATAGTAGAAAATAGAGAAAATCACGTGACGTTATATAATCTTGTCAATATCTGATTATCATAGCAATGTGTATTAAGCTATTAATATAAAGTGATTAGGATGATTTTGAGTTAAAAAAAACTGAGGGAGGCCTCTACTAACTTTCCCTTATAAAGTTCTTGGTGAAACTGAATGAAAGTGTCCTAGTCCGCTTAGCAAAGGGCACTCGACTCCACGCTCATACCTATGAAAGCGTGCCGTCCATATAAAAAAGAGCCCCGTACTTCTTATACATTCTAGTATTGAAGGGAAATACAAAGTTTATAGGTTTACGTTTAGAGTTGTGTACATATAGAGCTATTGTCTTTCGGTTTCGCAGCGCGATTTGGATCGCTTAGGAGGAAAAGGGGTAACGAGTAAGGTACTCCATAACTTGCAACGTAATGATTTTTCCCACTTCAGTCTAAGAATAATGTCCTATACAAGACATAATGGCTTTGTACCGGAGGACCTCCTTCCGATAATTCCTGGACTGGCTCTAGAGGCAGATTCTAAGTCATTCTTTTGCATTTCAGGTGGCCCGCAAGTCGGGTGTGCTTAGAGTTATTAGCAGTATTTACTTGAATGAACATATAAGAAAGCTAGAATATATATAACGTGCAAGGAGTGATAGTTCTCCAGACTGAAAACTCGAGAAAGTAGCAGTCTTCTTAGGGTTTGGGGATTGTCCCATATTTATTTACATGAGAAATTCACAGTATTTGGACTCATTAGGCGACATGTTCGAGAATCCTCATATTCTAACATGTACATGCTTTGTCTTCCTCCAATGATTTCATCGCAACATTTCCTTTACTATCAAATCGACCTCACGTTCAACTCTCTCCGGGAAAATCTGAACCATCATCCTTGACCTCCATCTTCCCATCACCCTTTATATCTAATGAAGAGTACTCCATTCTAGATCTCAGGCTTGGAGACTTGTTTGGGATCAGAACCTTGCTGAGGCGGGGAAACTTGTTCAGGTTCGGAGATTTTCTTCTAGTAAAAGGAAGACCTGCTTCTACTCCCTCCACCACTTCCCCTCTAACGCTTACACGCCAAGTGGTAATTCAAACACACAACCTGGAAACACGAGTCATGCTAGATAGGTAGTAAGCACTGGAATCTCCTAGCCCTCGGGTGCAGGTTCGCTTAGGAGACATGCATGACTGTAGATCCGTGACTGACTATTTACAAGCAGCTCCGAGAGGAAAGAAATGTCAAATGAATACTTGATTCGAAGCAAAGAAAGCTCACTTAAGACCCCAATACTTCAGCCGCACGGAACTGCTACATAAAGTCAGAATTCGAGGAGATAACGTAGGCCGCAGAAGAAAAGTTGCCCCTTGGCTAGTATCAGAACTTGCTTGCTTTGAATTATGTCTCAGCTGCCTACCTACCTACAGATATATACAAGTACAGAGAGATGATATAATATAATAGAGATAAATATAAATATGCCTCCCTCCGTTGCCTTACCTTGCGCCATGCCATGCCATGCTCGAAATGAGGGTATATATCAGGGAAGAAAGAAAAGAATCCATCCGTCCTTCTACCATATCATTTCATATCTCTCTCTCCTTCATAAATCATTTCCCCGTATATATCATTTTGTAGATGTTGCGTTGTTGTGAAGTTCGCCTCAAGAGATATGCGTGAATTATTGATGATGTTCTCCTTCCTCATCAATACTCCTTACAACTGGACTTGACGGATCAACTTGAATGCTCGGCAAGTTACTTAACCTCAAACTGGGTAGCTGAGGTGTCCCACCTACACCCCTCGAACTCCGACTCCCACTCCCACTCCGACTTTCAAAAAACGCTCTCCCCTCTCCCTGTTCTGCCACCGGACTAGTATAACCCGGCGGCGGCCCTTCATATTCTTCGGAATGTGGTGTTTCTAGAGCAATATTCTCATACTCCGGTGGACTATTCGGCGGCACATCCTCATGCTCAATCATCTCGGGACTACTGCCCGCCAAGCCCTCACTCTGGCTCTGTCTCGTACTGGCTCTCGTTAAAGGGCTTTCCGCTCTCGCGCGCGGTAATCCTGGAGATGGGAAATCAGAGTTATTCGTATCGATACTGATAACCGAACTCGCGGATCTCTCCCGGCGGTGATAATGGCTGCTCGCTGCAATACTAGCCGCATCGCCCAGCAAGCCCTCACGCTCGCTCTCGATACTGCTAGCACGCAGCCTCGTGCCATCATGCCTCGCAACACCCAGATCCGCGTAGGAAACCGATGACACCGCCCGCGAGCGCTCTTTCTTAACCCTCTCATGCTCCGCCCTCAACTCCTCCAAGCTCCTCCCCGCACTCGCAGCGTTCCCTGCGCGGGCTCTCGCTTGAATCTCCCTTAGCGCAGCAGTATCGCCCCTCTCCCTCGCCTCGCGTCGTTGTTGTCTCCTCTCTTCGCGTTCCTCGTTTTCTCGGCGACGCGCTAGGCGGACTTGGTATAAAGCTTCCATTTCGGCTTCACGCTGTGCTTCTTCCTCGTCGATGGTTTCTGGTTGCTCAACCACGACGTCAATGCCACCGCGCTCGCCTTCACGGCCCAGGACTTGCTCGTTGGAGTTCGGGGCTGGGTTATAGGCGGGCAATGTCATCACGCTGCGCACTGAGGTATTGCGGTCAACGCCGCCTGCTGCTGTGGCTGCTGTTGTAGGTATAGTACTCGTAGGCCCAGCGGTATTGACAGAAGCTCTTGATTGGATTGTTGATATGGGCTCGAGATGCTCGTTTGTGTCGGGCAGACGCCGGTGGGATGACCAGGACCGAGGTTCCCATTTCTGCCAGACTTGCTTGAGGGGTTTGGGGATGTATTTTGGGTTCTTGTGTTTTCGGCGGGTTTGGCGGAGGGCGAAGAAGAGGAGGAGGAGGCCTAGGACGCCAGCCACGACTCCGACGATTATCTACATGTTTGTTAGATGAAGCTTCGACGGTGAACTTTGGATAGACTTACTCCTACGGTTGGTGGTGCTGAGCTGTGCTTTGACTCTGGATTCGAGGTAGCAGAGGGGCTAGACGTAGATGTAGATGTTGGCGTTGAAGTGGGAGTTATCGACCCAAGACTCGTACTGCTTGCACCATCTCCACCTCCACCACCATCATCACCTCCCGCTGATGGGCCATCTCCTTGCCGCTGCTGCAACACCGATGATTCAGGTAAACGCATTGTGGTTGTAGAAAACAGCGCAGGACTCAATCCACGATTGAGAAGCGACAAATAATGTCCACCTTCGTGCACCTTCGTGACGGGCACTGAATGGCTTATATCCTGTGCTACTGGTCCAGGCTGACGTTAAGAGAAATGTTGGAAGGGGATCGGCAGGACTGGATCGTGAGGTGAGGGTGGGAGCGGCTCAGAATCTTGCTTGCATTGTATCAATTGTATAGTAACAAGGTAGTAGGTATATGAAGCAATATTCGAGCAAATGAACGAATTATTCTGTGAGGAGATGTTGGTACGGATCCTGGTCTGGATACTCATCAGATGAATATCCAGGATGGTGAGGCAACGAGTACGACAACTGCGGCCAGGCCGGGCGCTGCAGCTCTTTACAGCGGGGGTCGGCCATCTCATCCAATAGGAGTCGCGGATTGATTACTAACCCCTGCAGCTAGACGCCCGGATAGTATTTAAAGACGTGGCTGATGCCCCCCACTCCTTTCATCTCGTGTGGCTGCAGCTGCTGCGCAAAACCCCCAAGTACGATCTGATCGCAGCTGCCAAACTTCATAAATAGTTACACGTCCTGCCTGTCTGGGGATGGAGTATACACTTCGGACTCAATGTCAGATCAACGAACTGAAGGACGTATGTGTATGCGTATCACCTTGCGGGCTTCTGCATAGACCGAAAACCGTTGCTCCACGCAACCAATGTCTTTTGCTTTCCGGGTCTACCGGTGTTTATCAGCCGTTCACCGTTCTGGCTTACGAGGTTTCTCAGTGGCGATATTCAGCCTCGGATTTGGAATTAGTGTTCCACGTGTCGTGCTTTGGAATTAGAGAATTCTATCAGGGAAAGTGCGCCTTTGACGTTGGTATCCAGGTTTTGAGACAAGGAAGTCCTTCTCTCCCTCTGGCTCTTTGTTGTCCGAGATTGGTAGAATCAGCATCCCGTCTTGTTATTTGGGGTTTATTTAGTATTTGCATTGTCAAGTGTTTTCTGTATTGCTCTAGTCTCTGTTTATGGTTCTTGCTGCTTATCCAAATTCTCAGCATGGATATACAGTGTGGGCATATTGCGAGTACCCATGGCCAAAAACAAACCAAAAATCTCCTCTCACCGGCCGTCCCGCTTCAAGATTCTTATCAATTCGCTCAACTCAGTTGGCTTCCTCCTTAGAACCTCTGTTCAGCATTCTCCATCTTCGCCAATTTGTCCTCTACGGCCTTCCTTGCCTTCGCAACAGCCTTTTTATCCCCAACCAATCCTACCTCGCGTCCCTCCCCAGGAAAATCAAATCTGGACAGAAGAACGTCGCAGCCGGTTCTGCGCTCGATATCGATGAGGGCCGCAAAGTTTCGTCGACCCAAATACTTGTGTTGCGGGATGGTAATTTCAAAAGCCTCATGCACCCTCTCCTCAGTCTCCAAAGTCTTGGCCATGTCAGGCGGAGCCAAACTCACAAACTCAAACGTCGGCTTATTCTCACCGACCCAAAAATTCCGTCCCACGTTCCCCAGAACCAGATCATTCTCAACGCGCTCGATGTCACGCATAATCCGATCCTTGAAATTGATTTGGCCCTTAGTGATCCCATCAGTGGAAGGAGCACGAAAACTCTGAAAGTCAGGATCGACTCGTCCCGGGGCAGGCTCCCAGAGGTGAGAAGGCGTGACCCAATATACCTCCCTTAAACTTGGGCAGCCCGGCCACCGAGGTTTGCCTTGCCAGCTTAGGATGCTCTTATGAAACCCATGGAGAGATTGCATGATGGTAACCCCACCATCGACACCGTACGTAGGCTCGTCCCAGTTGCAGCAGTTAGTGCGGTTTCCGCTTGAAAGTATGGCCACACGCGAGATTGTGAGACCTTCATAGACGGCGCCCATGAAGACATGCAACAACGTTGTGACGCAGGTTTTCTCGCCGAAATAAAGGATGTCGGCTCGTGGATTGAAGTATATGTCGTGGCTTCCCTCCTGGGTATCAAAAGAGCGCTTTTCGTAAATTTTGAGTGCCTGCTCTCGACTTTCATAGTTGATGCTAAAGAAGACCGGAGGCTGACGAGACCGAGGGGCAACGCGATGCAATCCGTGATCTCCGCATATCGGATAGCTTGTTGCCAGTGTGAACCCATTTCGGATGACAGGACCCTTCTCGATCTCGATAATACGGGGGACATCCATGGCCATGCGCCAGATCTTAACTCTGACTTCAGCGGGCAAGTCGCCGAACTCACTATAAATTGTCTGTTAGCCATTACAACAGCAAGAATTTACTAGGGCAGGATCTGATCTTACTTAGGAGCTTCCTCTTCTTCAGCCTTCCCCTTTCCTTTATCATTCTTCGGATTCTTCTTGTTCGACTGTGCTCTGCTTTGGTTAGATTTGGAGTCTACATGTGTAGAGGACGTCGATGCTCCAGTTCGGTTGTTTGCGCTGAACTCAAGTTAGCAAAGCCATCATCCATGACACCTGAATTTAGTTCCTACCTTGACCCGCTTTGGGCAAGCTTCATCTCCTCCATCTTAGCCTTGATGCTAGCCATTGACTTGTCAAGACTGCTGAGTGGAGGTCCCTAAAAACGAGTTAGCATATGTTAGAGAGCATGGGTGAAACACAGGTAGACCTACAGAAGTCTTAGGCAAATTAACCACTGAAGCCATGCTCAAAGGGGAACTACCAGTGTTCACCCCTGTGTTGCCGGTCTTGTGGATCATAGGCTAGGCATCAAAGTTAGCTTGGATCGATGCGAATGGGGTATTTGAACACTCACTGGAATGGTTGGTGTAGCAACAGCTGGATTGGAGGCTGATGCAGATACACTGCCAGATGCTATGGTAGCCCAGGACCTCTGATTATAGTTAGCAAATAGCTGTGGCAGAGAACAGAAAAGGGAGTACAAAGAGGGTCAGATGGAGTTGGAAGGGAAGGAAGCAGGTGGCTTTGGATGAGGGTTGAGACTCGCAAGAATAAAATACTCAGAGCTGATGCAGCCGCAGTTGCAGGGACTTCCTCAGGAGCTTTCCCAAAGCTTCCCATAGCTTGGTTATGGTGCTGAGGCGAATTTCTGCCCCATTCATGCTCGTGTTGTTGCTCGCGTCGCTGGCGCTGGTGCTGGCCATCTTGTTTGCTTTACTCCGTCTAGCCATTCTGGTGCTGGCCACTGCTTAATCGAAGAAGGCTTCGGCGACTAGCAAGAAGAAGGTGTTATTGAAGTAGAATCAAGAAAGACAAGTGCTCGGTCGTACGAAAGACGTTGTGTCCGTCGTGGGAAAGCAAAGATTGAGGAAGAAGTTTTTTCTCGATGTGGAAAACGGAAGTGGTTCGGAGCAATGACAACTTGAATACCGCATTTTACCGCGGGCAGGGTCGCCGTCGTCGGACCACATGAGGCTATTGGCAGGATCAGACCTACGGAAGCTCAATCAATGAGTATTCGTACAGGGGATGGGAATGTGGAATTCATAGATGGGATGTCACGCACATGATCATTATTCCTGCTCCAAAGCCTTCCTAAGACATGCTTGCTTCGAGTGTTCGACTTTCTAGTTCAAATTTCAAATACTCTTGATATAATCATCTATTGCTGCAGGGTGCATGGACGTGGGTATTAATGAAGTCTCGTTGCGCATGCTTGCGCAATGTGCCACTGAGGGATACAAATCAGAATAAAATTGGCAGGTCTAAACGTATGTAATAAAGCATGCGCCTTGACCAGCCTAAGGTGCTCTGGCAATTATGTGTATTGTTTGTGTATAGAATAATGGACTCGTTGTAGAAATATAGTTAAGTGATCTCTAAATAATTTGGCCATTCCGCGTCGTGCTGGGGACTCTGATTTGGAAGCTGGTGCGAAATTATGCAGTATGTAGAGTGAAGAGACAAGCCGCGACATAACACAAGAAGCTGCGTTTCCTATTTCACTGCAAAGAACGCTTCTGCCAGCACTCTGAAGAGAATGCTGTTCAGAGCCCACAAAGCTTGGATCGGTCACGTGCTCGTTTAGTTTCCAGGGGCTGCCGCTCGGGAAGTCAACAACACTCCATCACCGACCCCACGTCCACTGCTCACACAGCATCTAAGACACCAGTAGATGCAGATAGAAGTGCGCAGTAGCTAGGGCAATCCTATGTATATTGTGTCCTCAACTTTGTCTCCCTTTGTTGACCCCCAATCGTGAAGTCGATAGAAGAAGAAGGAGGAAGAGGAAAGTGACGAGGAAGGTCGACGAGTATGTATAAAGTATCCATCCATCATAATTGCAGTAGCCCAGATATTTGTTCCTCTTTGTAAATTGTTTGTGGGAATCGTAGTTGTTTGTGGAAGGAGGTGCGGGCTAGGTGACAATCAGCATGGGTGCTTGCGCGACAAAGGTTTGTGGATTGAGGGTTTGTTCGAGACGGTAGTATCTCTTGTTCTTGCTAGATTGATGGGATAGAGGTGTCTGTGACAGTTTGTAGGTCGGTAGTAGAGGAGAGGTCCTTCGTCGCGTGAGATTTGCCCTATGTTTGTGACAGCGTTTGCAAAGCGGAGGCTTGACTTCTTAGGTATTCCAAGGATCTGCAAGTAAAGAGATGTTGGTTAGCAATCATTGTATGATAAAGTGATTGTAAAGTGAGGTCTTGTTGAGTGTCAGAGCAAACGGCGAAGGTTTGCGCACACTGGAGCCCACCGTCGGATTGCTCCAGAGAGGCCTCGAAATTCAAAGATGATCAAGCGTGCTTTCTAGAAGACACTTCCCAGTGATCTTATCTTGATGATATATTCTAACTCTGTAGCCGTCGTAGTCTGCTTTTTGCTGTCCTGATGCGCGTATTTTTGAAAGTGATTGGGCGAACGATGGGGAAGAAACAAAGCCCGGGCTGGCAAAGTTGAAGGATTTTAAATGTAAAAAACATATACCGAGTCTCTTCTCGGCTTATTGTATAGAATGAAAGTTTTTAATGAGTGTAATAGACGTTATTTGTCGAAAATTCTGCGAAGTGCCATGGATTTTCCTGAAAAGTCTGCATCGGATATGTAGATGAGGGACGGGCGTCCACTTTTGTTTATTCACCAGTAGCTATTTAAGACGCTAAAAACAACTTAGAAAACTGCTATCAAAGCCCAGATATCAATCTCTCCTTGATTCCCATTATCTGAGCTTTTGCAATCCTCGACGCCATCAAGAACAA
The DNA here is from genome assembly GCF_007821495.1 of Lachnellula hyalina. Taxonomy (NCBI): domain Eukaryota; kingdom Fungi; phylum Ascomycota; class Leotiomycetes; order Helotiales; family Lachnaceae; genus Lachnellula; species Lachnellula hyalina. The sequence continues at coordinate 66,937 of NW_022157168.1, forward strand.
CCTTTTGGCTTACCTTTACCCTACTCGATTATGGCTTGCCTAGAGCTAGTATATCGATGCGCAAAACCCTTGGTCTCAGCCTTGTGTTGTCTAGGTACAAATGTTCCTGAAGACAGTATCGAAATGAAAGAAGATGCTCGTTACTTCGCAACACAAGGTCCTCCTGTACGTACCTACTTCGATTCGACACCTCTGCAGTTGCGGCTCAGCTAACATTATATATCATAGTCTGCAACAAACCCTCTCATGTCTACCAACCCTTCTATTCCTCGCCATAATAACGGCAGCAAAGGTGGCTACATGGCGAATTTAGGTAGACTTCAAATCACAAATGGTAAGATCGTCCCTACTATGTTATATACACCCTTCCAAAATGTCCGAGGCGTCTGCAGACTAAAGGATCTATTTGAATAACGACTTACGACACTTGGGTTGACGCGACATGTCTGTGATTTTGCTAAATAAGAACCAAAGCTAACATACTACTTTTCGCAGGCTCTCCGACCAGAGACCAGGCAAGCAAGTGGACCATTTCGAATACAGCTCTGCGGCGATCCCTTGACAATCATCGGCCGATCTTGAACTCGGAAAGAGACTTGACTGGTTTGAATGCAGCTCTACATCGATCTCTAAACAACAACCAGTCGACCGAGGCTGAGGCTTTCGCACAGCTTAACACGAGCAATGACGACCTCAAGAAGATCGACAATGATACAAAGAGTGACGAAATCGATGAGGAAAGCGATGAGGAAAGCGATGAGGAAAGCTATGAGGACAGGTATGGGGTCTATAAATGCTAGTTACTACTTACTAATAAATTCAGGGGAGAATTTTCCTTCTTCATCAAACTCCCTCCCGAACTGCAAGCATTGATCTGGAGGTTTCACATTTACATGACACCCCCTCGTCTTATCGAACTCGAGAACGAAGATGTCATGCCTGCGGTCCCTGAGAACAGAGGGATTCCTCCATTGCTAAGAAAGTACAACCCCTTACTTAAACTTCAACATCACGAGAGTGGCGAAGAAACACGGAGGCATTACTATCGACGTGTCAGTGATAAGTCACGAGAGATTCCCGCAGTAAGTCAGCTTTTAATAGACGGTCACATATTTCAAATCTTTGGGGGGAAGTTTCAAGACCGGTCGAGCAGTCTCCTAGTTCCGAAGTATACTACGATAGGCAATGCTGACTCGAAGTTATTCTTATTTAGGCGTTCACAATCTGCAAGGGAAGCTACGACGAGGCATACAAAATTTACGACAGGAGAACGTTCGACACCGAAGTCGAGTCAAATGACGCCGAATCTAACAGGAATCCAGTCTATTGGCGGCCCGAGATAGACATCGTATACTTCGGCAAGCTATGCTGTACTGCTACGCTGGTGTACCTCTTCAATCCTATATTTGGACACAAGTGTCGTGATATTCCGAATATAGCAGTCTGGACCGGTGACAGAGAATGTTTCAGTCATAACTTCGAGGACGAACCCGAAGATCCCGTCTATGATTTGTTAGCTCTCCACGGCATCGACCGCGCAAACTTCACCGATGGCCTCAGCACGTTTCACAACGGGTGTCCAGGCGTTAAAAACATTTACATGGTTACGGATACGCAGCAATGTCAACTTGCGGGTGGAGATGTAGACTATGGTATTGGCCTCCGCGCTGCTACCACGTGTGGCCTGACACATAAGCAGACTCATGAAAGATACCTTCTGGAGCGAAGGATGGATCGTATAGGCGATGGCGACCCCATGTCGTCTTATGATGAGAATCGATGGGTCGGCGACCAATTGCCCAAGTTTCATTTTTCCAGCTTAGCACCACAGAGTTACTCTGAAGACTTGGTCTATGACAGCATGGGGATTAATAGCGCGGCCATCGAATATCTTGCTCATCCCGACTTTGATTTCTTAAAGTATTTACAGGAGAACTATCATTTGACTATCGGTACATGGACCTCTCCTGGGAAGCTTAAGTTACCCGAAACTAGGGATCGTCTCCTGGGACAGTATGTATTTGAGATCTGCTTTGAAGGATCAAGGGATGGGATCATTCAATCTAAAAGAGCTATCGAGGAGAAGTTGAGCCAAGAAGGTGGGCTTTGGGTACATACAAACCAGATTGGTTCTGAGTTTAAGAAGTTGGGGTGGGACAAGGACGGCTGGTATAGAAAGGATTCTGAGGTCATAGTTCAGCGGAGATGGATTTGACTATTGACTAGAATAAGTTTGACAGGCCTTTTTCAGAAAATGTATTAAGTACTATATCCAGAAGAACTTCAGACAAGCATATCATCCGGCGCTACTTTCACAGAAAGCTTTAGGGTTCTTTGTACTAAAAACGAGCTGCAGGTAATCCGAATAAACCACTCATCTAACATCTTAAGAGACTGCTACTCGATATTTGTGCTTCCTACCTGCTGTTCCGTCTTCAAAACCTCCTTCATCAAGAATTGCTCGTGGCTAGTTTAGTGCACCGAGAAAACTTGACGCGTTTTTCTACTTAACATAATAGCAATTAATCCTATTATGTTTTATCTCAATCTGAGAAAGTGGTAACTTTGTGTGCCAAAGGACAGCAAACCATGGCTTGATAAAGACTTTCGGCCATAATTCATACAGCGCTCTGATAAAGGCTTGCTACCATAGCTTAGCAACGATGACAAAGCAAATAGTAGCTAGATTTCGTAACCAAATGACCAATTTCTATGGAGCTCAAACGAGAGTTTAGTGGAATGGTGGGCATATATCTCACCGATATAATATATTACAAGGAAATCAACGTTGGAACCTAAAGGACAGCGAGGAGTCAAATATATAGGTCATGGTCAGTCCACTGTATGCTATGAGTTATGTGACGATTTTTGGATTGCCTCGCATTTTGGGATAAAGACTAACTAGGTATATTCATGAAAAGCTCTATATTAGTAAATGTGAAATCGGCGCCGAAATGCCTAAATATCTTCAATACAAGCTCTATATCTACTAAAAGCATAGAAACCATTCAAGTGATACTTCCCTATAGTAGTAAGACTACTTTATCTAGAACTTGTCTGGAAAGATAAAGATTAGTCGTTAGAAAGCCCTATACCTGGGTAGAATATATATTTAGCAAGAGGTTTTCTTAGGCGCTAAGTGCGTTGGAAATTAGACGCACATGAATATGCCACGGTGGAAGATACGGAGCCTGTCATCTTATCGGCCTGCTTTCCTGCATGTTTATTCAATTCCTTTTTTTGCTTCCTTTTGCACTTATTCCCCGCAGCAAGCACAATCTTTCTGGTATCTAATTACTTTGGGAGTAAGTTTTCAAAGAATCAAGGTGCCATCCACTTCCATCAAGATCCCAGCCTTTATCTATTTCGTTATTTCTACTATTTAACGAATACCAAGCCATGAGCGAGCCTAGTTCATCTCCTGGTAGGAACGAACTTTATCAGGTATGCTATTTAAGCCAACGTAGAGCATACTTAGCTGTTAGCTGACTCTTGCAACTAAAGGCAATGAACGATCCCGCAGATAGTAGTCACAATAACACAACCTATTCCGAATTGCAGAGCCACGAAGCTGTCGAGGATGAAAACGACCCCGCCCATGGCCAGTCGCTGCTGCCGCAGGAGACTCAAGCTCAATTCGAAGGACCCGTATGCCAACATGGTACGAATACAGCCCTCGGTCAACCAAACTGGAGTCCCCTTACAAACTTTTCGCCCATTCGGCGGACTTCCAATCGAACTACGACTCATGATTTGGAATATTAGGGTCGAGACTGGGCGAATAGTTGAACTAGAAGACCTGGAGAGTGAGCCGAGCGACCACCGCCGTAGATACACAGTTTCCTTAAAGTCTCGACAAATACTGTCGATGCTTCATGTATCCAGAGAGACTCGCTCTGTTGCACTTAAGGCCGGATACAAGCCACGGACTTTTGGTTCTCGTGGCGATGCCGTCAAAGTATACCTCTTTGATAAAGATGTCCTTTACTTCGGAGAGAAAACTTGCATTCGCACGTTAATCGACTTTTTTGCTGTTCCTGCGCACCAAGAGCCTATTGCAAACGTCGCTTTTATCTGCGATGAGAGATTCCAGCATTGCTGTGATTCCGACTTTGGAGATAAATATGGATTTATCCAAATCCTTCAAGGTTTGGTGGAGCCTACGCTGCCAGTATCTGAGTATGCTCAGGAGCTTGAAGATGACCAGTCTGACGATGACGGACAAGGCTATTTGAGTATCCCGTATGATACCTTTTGGGGGTGTGCAGGACTTGAAAAGGTCTATATTATCGTTCGGTCTGCGCTCTACGAAATTCCCCAGGATCAGATGCCGTCACTACAAGCTTTCGCGCTGCTACGACAAACGGTCTAGGACTTTTGCAGATGGGTTCGCACCTAGAGCATTGGGATGATCAGTCGTTCAGAGCACGCCTGGAATCGGATATTCGCGATGTCAAACGTGGCAAAAGCATAATGACCACATACGATTTCTTCGACGATTCTAATCTCTGGGTTGAGGAAGATATTCCAGAATTCCACTTTGTCAGCCTAGTGTCTCACGTTATATCGCCCACCGAGGGCATGGTCTTTGATGGGATCGCAGTTGACTACATAGGAGGACAATATCTCTATCAGGACGACTGGGCTTTCCTAAAGCAAGAGGCAAATAAGAACCGTGTTACTATTACTGTGACCGAGTTGAATGCTCATTCTGGTTTAGACCAGCGGGAAATTGGGATCGAAGGACAGAAAGCAGGTGTTGAATTAACGAAGACGGCCATCCAGCATAAGGTCGAAGAAGGAAACGGCCATTTCATCATCACTAACTCTGATGGTACCCTTTGGCGCTTCCGGGCTCGATCAAAAGACGGATAGGGAAACATATTCCCTCCACGTGGAAGTCCTCGTGACGAACTTTCAATCGCAGGCGACTATGTTATCCCAGATGATTTGGTGGACCTGATACCAGAGGTCGATAAAGACAACTGGGACAGCTCCACGAAGACGTGGTGGCACGAAAAATTAAATGGTGCGGGTTACGACAGGCTACAGCAGTGATTCTGAGGATAGCGATGAGGATGATGAGGATGGTGAGGACAATGAAGATGATGAGGTTGATAATGATGGCTTATCTGGCAATAAAGAGGGTCATGGCAATTCTCACTAGGATAACTAAGTCGAGTTTCTCTTCTGGATTTTATACCCAAGAAAGGACTGATTAGCCTTGAGTACTACTTCATTCTCAGGAATCACTCACATCCCTTATTATGTGACCTTGCAAACCAGATCCTAACCGTCAAGAGCTTGAACAACTTGAGCCCAGTCCTCAGAATTATATGCACCAGGTACTTCACCATCAAAAAGACTTGCAAGGACAACACGATCTGACTGTTCGCCTTCCCATGGCTCTCTTCCATGTTGGGCGATGATGTTATCAAAGACCAGTACATCGCCCCGCTGCCATTTGTGAAGCATGCGAATCTCTTCGGTGAGCTTTGCGAGATGTGCGAGATACTTTTCTGGGATAGGTGTTCCATCACCAAACAACTGGCTCGTAACGTTCTTTCTCGCTGTATTGTTGCCGTGAAGATACTTGTAGTAAGCCGCAAGTCCGGTGAAAAGAGTGGGCAGCTTAGTCTCAGGTTGGGTACGGATTGCGGGCAGCCTATGTGTCAGAATAACGCCGTCGTCCGTCCATTCCCATGTCGTGTGCTTGCCTCTTCCATACCGTGCGATTTGAGCCTCGATCTTCTTGCGCTTTGTGACCTCATCATCTCCTTCCTCAAAATCCTTTCCAAATGCTTGCTGCAAGGTGGATCCACCTTCGTACTCTTTGCCTACTTTGTAGGTGACCTTGCTTAGGATGCCCTTTTCAGAAAGCTCTGTCACGAACTCTGGGATCTCCTGCTGTGCACGGTGGAATAGTTCAAGTGATGATGAGATAGGAGTCTCACCACCCTTCGCTGGTGCCCTGTGCGAATAGAAGAAGATATATTCGGGAGCGTGTGGGACTTGTGGTGATTCGTTGTGGTTGTAGATAAGTACTTCCTTTGGTGCTTCGTTTGCTGGAGCCACATTTGGGGCAATAATTGGCCGGTCCACCACAATACCAATGATCTCGTGGGGCTTGTAACCGAAAGCATGGGCAAACTTGCTGAAGTCTTCGGCGTTGTAAATCGGAAGGCCTCTGAATAGCAGCGTTCCGTGACGAGCAAGCTTCTGGGTCAATAGCCCTTCCTTTGCCTGGAGAGTCTTTACTGTTTCGACAACTGTATCAAGACTAATTTCAGCATCGTTGGGGGTAGATGGACGCAGAGCCAAAGGGATGACCGTGCCGCTAGGAGCTGGAGCACCGAGTACACGCTGGTTGCTGGCCGGCAAGTCAAAGGCCTCGAAGACGAGTGTTGAGGATGGCGAGTCATCAAGTTTGAGGGCATGAATTGCGTGTTGTTCAATAGCTGTAGACATAATGAAATTATGTTGTTAATTAAACCGATACTATCTGAAATATTGATGTGCTGGTTGATTTACTTAGGAACATTGACAGTATCGCGTTAGGAAAATGCTTCGCAGGTATCTTTAGCTACCTACCTATCTATATCATCGATATCTTTGCAAGCACATGAAGATTTCATCATCCGTGCTAAGATCACGCAGTCCATAATCCGTGTCACTATAGAATCCAGAATCATGGTTCATCGTGCCACCTCCCCACACTCTGCTTTCAAGAGTGGGGAACCCTGGAATTTAGTCTTGGGGAAGAATTTGTTTATTTCCAGCTATCGGTTCTACATTTGTCAATATCAGAGCAATCAACATAAATTACCTCCTCTTACTATTCACAGAGATAGCGGTTCCTCTGCCGTCTCCCAATTATCATTCTTTCTGCGGAATGTTATCTTCAAGTAGACAGGGATAATTCCAAAGGCTTCCAATGAGTGAGTAGTTTACAGGGATCGCTTTTAAGTGTTTGGAGGAAGTACGTACTGCGTATCACGTCTGAATTGCTTTACTTGCGTGCTCCTGAGTAAAATGGGTCAAGGTGAAGTCGTCCACCTCGGCGAGTCTTCGAGTAATAAGTACATATACCAGTGGCCTGCATATCAAATCTTGTCTTGTTGAATTTCATCTCCTTTTCTCGCGGCTAGCAGCGTATACTTTTTCATTTTCGTTGAGAGACTTTACTCAGCCCGTGATACGTTGTCTCCTTTTAACATTTTGTTGACAAACTGACTTGACCAATATATCTCCATCTCTGTCGCCATGTCGAACGTTTCCGCGCCAGCGCAGGCAAAGACAGGTTTTGTCATCGGAAAGGAGGAACTCAGCGAAGATTCGTCTGGATCGAGGTATAATCCCCCAGTACCATTGAAGAAAGATCGCCCACCATTTTTCCGGCGTACGCTCTTCCAAATTCTAGTTGTTGGCCTCTGCGCTTTCTGCGCGCCTGGAATATGGAGCGCAATGAATGGCCTCGGTGTTGGTGGTTCTCAAAGCCCAAATCTTGTCAATGCAGCCAACGCCTTACTATATGCATTTATGACTGTGACATGCTTCACTGGGCCATGGCTCACGAACCTCATCGGTTTCAGATGGACACTGGCTATCGGATCCTTGGGCTACCCGCTTTATGCCGCAGGATTATATGTCAATAATCGGTATGGGACCACGTGGTTTGTGTACTTTGGGGCAGTTGCTTGTGGCATCACTGCGGGATTTTTCTGGAGTGTTGAAGGAGCTATTTCCGTAGGCTACCCCGAACAACACAAGAGAGGTCGCTACCTTGCAACTTGGTTCACGTTCCGAAACTTTGGAAACATTATTGGGGGTGCGATTTCCCTCGGTATCAATCATAACGTCAATAAAAAGGGGAAGGTCGGGTACGGCACCTATCAAGCGTTCATCGCCATCCAATGTCTCGGCTTCTTCATTGCATTCCTGCTCTCAAATCCTGACAAAGTAGTGCGCGATGATGGCACAATGATTGCTGCACCCAGGGGAATCAACTGGCGTGTCCAAGCTAAAGCCATGTGGCGACTCGCCATAAGCAAACCAATTCTCCTGCTGATTCCTCTTTTCTGGTATTTTGGCTGGACACAAGCATATCCAGGAACATATCTAGCGACCTATTTCACAGTTCGTTCTCGTGCACTCGCTAGCTTCTTGTCTGCTATTATCGGGACTTTTGCTACCTGGCTAGGAGGAGCTCTCGTTGATCTGCCATGGACCAAATCCCGCCGAACACGGGCTATTGTAACCTATATCTTCATCGCCAGTCTCAATAGCGGGACCTGGATATGGGCTGTCTACCTCCAGAACGAATACCGTCATACCCTACCTGTACTAGACTGGGGTGCCCAGAGTTCTTTCGGGCGTGGATTCGGACTCTACATGATCGAGCGTGCCAGCCTGAGTCTCGTTGAAAATTACATTTATTGGTGCATTGGCACTCTTTCAGAGTCGCCTGGGGATCAAATACGCTACAGTTCTCTACTTCGGGGCATTGAGACCGCTGGCGTCGCTGTAGGTTTCGGAGTTCAGGCTGTCCCAACGGTCTTAATCGCAACAGCGAGCATTAATCTGGGGTTCTGGTTCTTTGCTCTTCCATTTGGATACTATGCAACTTTGCAGGTTGTTCGTAAGTTTGATAAGCTTGATCAGAAGCATGCGGAAGTAGCGGCTGGTGGGGAAGGTGGGGAAGGTGGTGTGATAGCAAATTAGGAGCCTACGGTCAGGGTGTTTGCGAGGACAAGCAGAATGAAGAAGTATCTTGTGCTGCTGGCTTTGTCTGGAGAAGACTCCTGTTTCTCGTCCAAGCTAAAAAGGTTGATGCCGGGGCACTCTGTGGTACAGCGGAGAGAGCAGCTACATGATACTGATCAAGGAGTAAGTATTTTGCAAGAGCATTGGAAAGAGCCAGGTTTCGTTCAAACGGAACTCACTCTTCCTACAAACCGCTTCGATTGAAAGAACGGCACTAGAAGCTGCCTAGGTAATCAAAATACAGCTCTCCCAAGCGAAAAGAGAGCCGAACAATGCGTGGGACTCTGATTTCGGCATCTCCTTGAGATGGGTAATGTTGAGTTTTGGATATAGTAAAGTTATAATTTGAAAGGAATTGACAAAATGCATGCATCAAGTGTGACATAACTGAAGCATGGTATCAAGCCCCAGAAAGAATTCAAGGAAAGTCTTTTGATGTGACTTCTAATGGCCGGTAAGTGTAAATACTCGAAATCCAACACCGTAAAGAGCGCTATCTGTCATTCAAACCGAAATATAATAGTATCTCGTCGCAGCGTTATACTCTGTATGCACTTCTACATCCATCCAGTCGACATCAATCACAACCTGCCTCCACAATACCGCCCCCCGTTATCAGCACTGCTTTTCCCTGTGTTGACATGTTCAGTTTCCCCAGGATTGTCCACTTTTTCAACAGCATCTTTGGCAGTCGTTTGGATAGCCTCTGCTGGGCAGAATACGGAGTGCTCATGAAGAATTGCGCCACAGCGCCCCATGATATAAGTTAGGATAGAAGACTCATCACATGATACAGCTCGAACCATTATTCCTCGGCCCTTTTCGGAACTCGGAATAACCATTGCCTGCGCCAAGCCCTGCCATTTTCCAAGATCCTGTACAGAGTCACTAGTGAAATCCCCCTATCTACTAGATGCTTTCAGATTGATTGATCAACCGCCAATTGAAGGGATTGAAAAACCTAGCTTGCTGCCTACCGATTACTAGAAAGTGTGCACCTTCACGGGAATAGGGAATAGGGAACAGTATGTCGGCCGGAACCATTGACCTGTCGCGCGACGGCTGGAAGCACGGTTTCGAACTCCATACCTGCCGGCATTGCCTGAAGATAATCCTTCGGCAAGATCACATGGAACTTGACGATGACGGATATGTAACTCGAATAGCATAGAGTTTATACGCCTTCCTCACACAAAGTCCGAAGTCCTTGAAGCAGCCCGGGATGGTTGTCCGGTCTTTACGGGTATTTGCAAGGCCAAACTAAAGCACAGTCGTTGGAAATTGTTGCGTATAATTTTTTCAAATACCTTTGGGCTTCCCAAGATGAGCAAAAGTGGGTGGAAAAGCGCAACTGGAAGGGTGTTGGAACCCTTGCAAGAGTGTTCTATTGCGAAGAGCGACGCTTTTTCGATGGGGTATTGGATAATATGCGTAGCCTGCATTTCTACCTTGTCTTGCCATTATCAGGAAACCAGCTCGAGATTTTCTATTCCCTTCGTCGTGTCTATGAATACGACATTGGCTGTGGTATCGTTCCTCATGTCCCATATGGCACGTCTACTAACAAGAATATTTGAGAATTAAATACAAGGCCGGCTAACCTGCTGTAAAGGTTCTATTTGCGACAAGTCAATGTTCCGCACCTTCACGGACAACGATATTGCTTCAGATCAAACCATTGCCGTGATTAAGCAGCTGTTGGATGAATGTCGCTCTTCACATACATGCTGTCTTATGCCAGCAACGAATTTTGTTCCCACAAGGTTACTCGAGCTAGGTGCGGATGGTGCGGTGCGGCTTGTTGAAACAAACCGTGTCTCGGCGAAATATAACACCTGGGTCTCCTTAATCTATGCATGGGGTGGCGAACAGCACTGAAAGACAACACTAGACCGATTGGATACTTACCATGAAGAGATTCCTGTCAATGACCTGCCACAAACAATCTCAGATGCTATAACTGTATGTCGATGCTTTGGAGCCTCGTACTTATGGATTGATAGCTTGTGCATCGTTCAAGATGACCCTGAAGATATGTCGAACGAACTGTCAACAATGTAGGCAACTTCCAGAACTCTGATGCCATTGTCTATCAAATTATTACTAATCCAGGATCATACCGCATCTAGGGCTTCAATATACCGATATGCTATTTTCACAATTTCCGCCGCATGCAGTCGTAGCAGCAAAGACGGATTTCTTCATCATCGCCCGTTCTACTACAAGGCATTTCCTCCTACGGGTCTGCAATATCGTACATCTGACGGAAAGCAAGAAATGACAGTTGTTTTTTCGGAACATAGCATTTCCGACCAGATCCCAGATCCTATCAATGAGAGGTCATGGACGTTCCAAGGATCCCTACTATCGCAAAGGGTTCTGATTTACTCTTCACGGGAATTAATATGGTCTTGCCGAAAGAGTTACGGTACCACGACAGAAAAGGAATCATATCGACAATCGCAAGGACAGGAGTGGAAGTATTGGGATAGGAAAGTTGAAACATATTCCAGCACTACAGTGACATTTCCTTTGGATAAACTTGTTACTCTTTCCGCTATAGCATCTACATACCACGAACAAAATGAGGATTGTAAGACGTACCTAGCCGGGCTGTGAAAGGAACAATTACCCAATGGCCTTTGCTGGTCGGTGCAGGAACAAACTCCACGTCGTCGTAGGCAACCTGAATACATAGCTCCATCCTGGGCGTGGGCATCGGTGGACGGGCCGATTTCTTATGGACACTACTATCCCGACGATCCATACAAGGAGATGATCGAAATCATCGACGCGAAAACAAGACTCACCTTACCAAACGCACCGTTTGGAGCTGTCACTGATGGCTCACTGGTTATTAAGGCAAAGTGCGAGGATATCAAGATCAAAACGGATAGCGAGACCTACCACGAATGGAAAAGTGGAGAAATTCGTGGCATATCATTGACAATTGACGACCATCCTCTGCTCGTCCATCCCGATGCTGATGAAGACTGCTGGACACATGCATGCCACGGGCCCTTGGAAGTTGTGTTACTAAAACTTGGAATAAATTTTGGGATCGTCCTTCTCAGAGTCGACGGCGATACGTACCGACGAGTGGCTACGTATACACTGAGCAGGTTGTATGCTCCCGACTATGAAGAGATACCGCTTGATACTATTCACGGTTTTGAGATGCGGGAAGTCACAATTATATAGATGTCGTGCAGCGCAGACAGACCCATTCCTCGAGGCGGTGTTCTACCTGATAAATGATGTATGCGGTAATCAGGAAAGCTAGTTAGAGAAGACATTTGGTGAGTGTTACCGGAAGACCAACACGCGCGGCTGTATTCTAAAACACCCAGTTCCAGCTATGAAGCAGTTCTTTTAGATCCATCTTCGGCTAATTCACTACCTGCCAACTGCCAAGACCTCCAGGATGATGGAGGATTGTGATACTGACTTATCGTGTAGAGAGCGTTAGCTGCTTCTATCGAATCGGCCTCCCTAACATGCATCGATAGCTGCATTATGCAATTGCCCAGCATCGACTAATGTTCCTTCCAGCTCTTTGACCTGTCACAGCTGGACATTCTACTCTTCAGGTATGGTGTCAGGTTCCGCCGACGCGGTGGGTCTCGATCTGATTATATTCTTCGATGGCTCGCTATTCTGCTGTGAATCGATGTGCATTTGCCATAACTTCGCACGAAAGGCTCTGGCTTGCTCGGGCCTGACGCCGGGGCATTTTTGACATCGGTACTCGAACTCTGAACTTGAGAGAATGAACAGTTGGGCACCTGATTCGCGAGGAGCTAAGACATTTGGTAAGATTGGAGGGGTACCAGACTAGATATATACACATATTAGTGTTTATATATCTAAATAGAAAAAGAATATATGAGACTTACGTTTCCTTTGATCCACTCCTTCAACAGCGCATTCGTCCAATCCATGGGAGCCTTGGGATCAAGATCCGTCTTATTAGTCGCCGGAGCCAGTACGCGCAGCATCTCCGCAAACCGCAGCGTATTCTTGCTCGACCCAACATCCGCAAGACTTGGATTGACACAAGCTATCACGACCGTCTTGCACGCTCGGGTACTAGCCGGATCAAAAACGTGCTTTAAGACCTTTGTGAGGGCACTTTGTCGGAACGGTATATGTGGCAATTTCAGGCCCGGCTTCCGCCTGCCCGAGGAAGTGAGAGTATCTGCTTGGGCCTTGCCACGAACGCAATCTTTTAGCACTGAGAGGCTGATGTTGATCTCGCGCGTCTCACGCATGCGGTCTGCCCCATGCACAGCAACGTCGCGAGCACCTTCAGATCCGGCTAGATCGATCATATACAGAAGTCCATCTGAATAAGTGGCTGGATCTCTGATCCGGATGCGACATATAGCATGTGACCGTGATGAAGCATCGTTTTTGAGAGTTGATGCCGTCCTTCTGAAAGAGGTCGCGTGCTCAATCAGTTCTCCCATCCTTTCTTTGTCGTATACTTGGTACTCTTCTGCCCCTACCATCTGCGTGCTCCAAAGGAGTCCTCAAGGAGTGATATGGGCGCACGCTCATTCAGAAGGTCGAAGGCGGCGTTGCCGGCGAGATCAATGATGGTCATATAAACCTCCCTTTCACCTTTGAGACTTCCGTTCATTAACGTTTCAGTAACAAGTTGCTCTAGTCTGCTGACTGTGAATGTTTTTCCCGAGCCTGTCTGGCCGTAAGCGAAGAGAGTCCCGATACCGCCATCCCAAGCAAAGGGGACTAGGTCGGCTACGAGATCTTCGTAGATCTCTTCTGTGGTTGAATCTGAGTTGAAGAGCCGATCTACCTGGTAGTCAAAGGACTGCAAGTATTCAAAATCAGCAGCTTGTACTAGTGCTAGGCTTCGTACCTTGAGTATTGGAATTCCTCTTGGATGATTGTAGAGATCATGGATGTCCACCACATTTTCCTGGTTAGACCGAGGGAAAATGGCAGAGGGGAAGCCTTCGTCGTTCGACAGAGGTCTGATTCTGGCACTGACAATCATGTTCGGACCAGCCTCTCCTGTTGATACCCGTGGCTTTAGCGTAGGACCAATCTTGTTGACGAGCGAGTGGTATTTCGCGACGTTCTTGAGGTAGAAAGGCTCCATTTTTCTAGGAGCGACTGAGTCGCAGGGCTTGAGTATTGCAGATCCTACTTGGCAGGCTGAAGCTTCGTACGCCAACCCAAACCGAGCATCAATATCGGAGTGCGTCCTTTCTCTTAATGCCCAACAAAACCAAAATGGAGTGCCGGATTACATAAAGAATCAATATTTTAGCAAATTTGATGGGTTTTCTTAAATACGATCGAGTTGTCGTTCATTGCTGCCTGTGTCAATTGTAAACATTCATGCAGGAGCGGGGTTTTGTCAGGCTAGCTCGCTACTGTAGGTAGACAACCACGAATAGGCAACCGCAATAACTTTGAAATGTTGGTGATATTTAAAGCTCTAGCGTGTTTAAGGCCCTCTCAATCGTTTTAAAGATTTGTCGGTACCAGGACAGGAGGAAAGCTCAGGTTTTATTTTTGGGTGAAGACCTCGGCTTCGTAGCGGATGATCTCTTGGGCGGGAGCTGTGGCTTCGAGTCAATTATGCCTTGAGAGGATAGATGGCAGATTTTGGGAGGCTTGTAGTATATGAGCTCTGGAAAGAGAGGGCTGGATAGCCCGCGGTGCGCGTACTGGTGCGCGATGAGGCCCAAAAGCTAAACGTTAAAGGTCCTGAACAGACGAGCAACACGATGGCTAGGAGCCTAACTTTTCGGGAGTCAGAGTCAGAGGCAGCGAGTCGCCAGCGATCATGGGCGAGAGAGCCCTGGGCTTTTTCGCTGGCGGTCCCATCGTCGGAAGGAGACCGGGAGGCCTTTTCGTAGACGAAGTCCGAGTGTTTCGTGCGGATGATGAACAACGTGATGGTGAGGGATGAATCGATGGAAGAAGTGGGGTGAGAGAAGAGGGCCGGGGTGTGAAAATTGTGAGATGGAGGAAGAGAAGAGAATCGAAGAAGTAGTCAAAGAAGATATTGAGTCAGGGAGTGGGAATGTTGAGCTGGAGCTGTGGGAAGATGAATCTCAAGCAATAGCAGCATCGTGCATGGCCAATAGTCAAGCACTCTCAATGTTCACTCACTTACTTCGAAGTAAGATCTTACATCATACTTCCGATCGCCATGGATGTACCCCACGTACTCCACAATAAGCATGCATGGTGGGGTCTGAGTTGAGTATGGAGCATTGATCAGGACTCGGAAAACTTACCACTTCAGGAGCTGCCGAATGTCTGTCCACCATTATCTTGGCTGTAATGACCTTGTAAATACTACCAAAATTGCAGATGCTGTAAGAGAGCGAGGAAACCAGCCCGTTCCATGGCTTGACTCCTACTCTTACACCATACCAATTCGGAAAAGGGGCCACTGGGATCTCCTTGCGGCCCTAGGCCTAGCCACCTCAGCTACCGCCGTCCCAGTGGGCGAGAAAAGACACATACATCACAGTAAGCCAATATATCCTATCTCTCAACCGGAACAGCTCAATTCTCCAATACGCATGCGCAGACACGCACCCCCCTTTGACGAACTCGGGCTCTATCTGGGACGGCAAAGACACGCCCGTCGTGGGTGACGAGAAGAGTAAGAGGGGTGTCGAGGCCTGCGCTCTTATCGGCTAATTCATCTCTATTTGGGACGGCGGAGATGGCGAGGATGCAGTAATTCCATACGAAAAGAAACGATGCGTGAGCATCAAGAACCGAGGGCCAGATTTTCAGGTAAGAAGCTTTTCACGATGTTAGGCCTCAACATTCGTGGCTGATACAGAGACCTCTGCAGACTCACACTCCCATTCGCCATTTCATCTCGATCTGGTGCTGGTGCTGGCGCTGGCGACGATAATGATGATTCTAACTTTATCAATTTGGAGGATGGTTATGGTAGCGATGTTGATGATAGCAATGGAAATACCGCCTTCTCAACCTCATCTGGCAATGGTGAGAAAAATGGCAACATCTTCTGGGATACACCAGCTCTAGGGCTTCTCTTCTAGATTTTATACCCAAGAAAGGACTGATTAGCCTTGAGTATACTTCATTCTCAATCTCACGTCCCTTGTTGTATGACCTTGTGAACGCGTCAAATTATTTTCACAAGAGACTACTACTAGTAATCAAACTTATATCAATCTGCCCTTAGTACCAAAATATTTGGGACAAATGAACAACCAACACTAGGCTACTTCGCCGTCCGTTTGCGCACTGCAAGATTTAAAAGATACGAGAAAAGTACAGTAGGTGGTTAGTGGAAGTTTTGAATAAGTTGGAACAGCAAGCATAAAGGGAGTGCTAGGTAGATATGCAACACGCTTATTGCGGACCGTGATTGACGTTTGGCAGTGCATCAGGTGCATCCGGTGCATCAGGTGCTGAAGAGAGAAAGAGAAAGTACGGTGAGTCTGTAGGGGCACAGTCTGCCGATCCAACGCTAGGCCATTGTGGGCTATATACCTTTTCATTCAGAGTCTTTGCCAACCTCATTTCGTCCCTTTCTAACAAAAAAAAGATCAGGCAAAAGGGTCCAGAAGCTATCCAGATTTCTACTCTTCTATGTAGCAGTATATATAATTTGCGATGGCTGAATTATCTCATTCCAATTATTTACGTGTATCGGACCGAGTCACCCTATGACACCCTCGCACATGCCGATATCCACAATTTATGATAACGTTGTGGGCCAGGAACCACATTTTATCTTCCTAGATTTGACTAGAGTATAGGATGGATATATATTCCCTAGCATGGTCCTGTCTTCAGAGATTTCATTGCTTACCTGTTCATACATGACACCCTCGTCCCGGAAACTTCCTGCTTTGCTCTTTCCCCAAATTCCACCTTGAAGCAACTCCAAACAACAAACATACCAAACACATCATGGCAAAATCCACTCGACGCCCTTCAGTTATCACGAAACGCACCCATATCCGCCAACAAAAGCATGAGGCTACCTTTCCCTCTGACATCTCTGCCCCTCATGGAATCCTCGACAGCGTCATCGTCTCCATAGGCTATGCAGGCCTCGCCGCCTACTGCTATCTCAACCCGCAAAAGTTTTCTGCTCGTGAAATAGCGGCCGTCTCAGTGTCCACCCTCGCCGTATCCTATGGCCTCTACGACTTCGGGAAGCGCAACGGCATGATTCGAGGTGCATCGTATGCTCTTCGCACAGACAACGGCGAGTCCGAGACTGGGCCGAAAGGAATAGACTACATGGAAGATTACTTGCGCAAGGAGTTCAGGGGACAGGAATTCGAGGATTTGAAGACACCCGAGGAGAAGATTGAGTGGTTGAGGAAGGAGGAGAAGAGGATTAGGGCTGGCATGACGGACATGCAGATGAGCTGCGGACAAGCGTATATCGCGAAGGAGGAGGCGTATGCTTCGTACGAGAAGCTGGGCGCGTATGGGGGCCTGGATTGGAAGAAATACAACGATGCGGATAGGGAGTGTCAAGAGCTTTACAACGGGTATGAGAAGGCGCAGAACAGGCTGAGGAGAATTCGGGAAGAGATCAAGGAGCATGAAAATGAGATAGTTTGAGGAGTTGGGGCTTCGTGAGGGTGCTAGGGGCTTGTGCCTCGCAGAGGGTGATGGCGCTTTTCTTTTACCGGGGAACATGATCGCTGTAAATTGTGCAATAATACCCATCCAGGCGTTCCGGCTGACTCGTCAGCCGTACACTTATTGGCTTGACTGAGGCCATTCACACCTTTTCACTAGATTGATTGAGCGGAGGTTGGGGTAGATGAGCATTTAGATGAGTAGCGGTAGATATATTGTGTAGCTAGGGCATTGCTGTTTCGATTCGACAACTAGATATTTCGCCCAATCACTTTCCCTTTTGGTGTCATGGTCCAATTCGAACTTTTTGTCTTCGTTACCACTACCACAGCCATCACGATTCATGGCATGCTGCTTCACGTCATCGAGTCTACAATGGATTGCAAAGCAACCAAGCAATGGATCGAATTTTGACAATGTTCAAAAAGCGTGAATTCAACAGTCAAATTAATCATCGCAGAGAAGCATGTCGCTCTTTATCCTGCGACTTCGAGGCAACTCTTGTCCTGACTGAATACCTGTTGGATAGCTTGCATTTTAATGTAGGCGGCGAAAGCTGCGGCGAAGGTATTCTGAACATTGCTAGCCATCTGTCTGTGTTCACATATGCGATTTCAATTGCTATAATATGTCCCAAGTGGAAGTCGGTAGAGCTACATTATACAGACATCATTGGTACTTTTCTAGCAGCATTCCAACAGTTGATATTCGAGCAGGTCTTGTGATTGCGGCTGCCGGTTATATCGGAGGTAAAGCAGCTCACTCTTTGCTCCATGACTAGTTAGGATCCGGCTTCTACCGAGAAGGTCCTGCTTCTAGCTTGGCCGTTGTACCGTAGTTTTTGCGGCTCTAAAATATGGACGCAATGTCGTATGGCATGGTTCGTTCCGTCTCTCCACATCAAATCTTAGTTTGAGACTTAAAAAGGGGTTTGACTAAGTCAACTTGAAAAATAGCTAAGCCGATTTATGCTGAATAGTTTAGGAAGGATCCGATGAAGTATAAAATGCATAAGTAAACGCACACACCAGTGAACGAAAAGTGACTTATAGCCCCACCAAAACAAATAGCGAAATCAAGTCACCTTTGCATATTTGTAACTATTCCCAACTTTAGATATGCATCAGTCTATATAACATTCTTCCTTACCTATCCTAGCGGGTATTAATGTAAGTGCTATTGCAAAATAAGGATTTAAAGTGCTTAGAATCAATTAATTATTCATAATAGAAGTGGCAGAAAATGTTATTATCGCTACATATAGATGCAGCAATAATGCACTTAGGCTGACCTCGCCGGGTACCTCATCTGCCTCCACATTTGTATGGAGATCGAAGTACCCGGCAAGTCAACGTGCTTTGCACAATTCATACTCCTTTCCCTATTTGACTAGTGTAAGTCGACTTAGTCAAACCCATATTTTGTCATATTGCGTGTTGTATGAGTCGAATACGCTTGGGGCTTATTCTTGGGCCATATAATATGGAGCTCCCTGGATGTTAGTGACACGATGCGAGCTTGCTTAATATATATGTGCATATAACGGGGCCATCTTAGGGCGAATTATGGAGACTTCCTAGGCCGGAAATGAAGATTTTCAGGAGGAAATTACCCTGTTTGAGGAAATCAGCTGAGAATTAGCTTGGGTTTATGCTAGATTTATACTAGGTGATAAATATGTATACTTTGATTATTCTAAGGTATTTATGCTCTCTCTATATTAGTTACAGTACGTTAGTCAAATACATTGGTTGTGAGATAATATCACGTGCCATGTGTCTTGGAGCAGCCACTCCTTCCATCCGTGACCGCACTTGTGTTGTACCACAAGGCTTTTGGGCTTGGAAACCCAATCCTAGCAATTGATACCAGTTGTGAGAATTCTGGTCAGCACAATCGCTACTTGTACTACCAGCCGGGTATTGATGCTACTTGGCCTCAACCTATACACATCAACATTGAAGTAAAAACGACCCAAGACTTAGCCTATAGCCTCAAGAAGAAGCCACGACTTTATCAGAGCCTGTTATCTTTTGATAAATTTAGTAATATCGCTGTGACAGGAAAAGCCACGCACGCTATATACACAAGTCCATTTTATACCTTTACCATCATCAGTCTTTACGACTAAGCACATTTCGATACTCGTGCACATTTGCAGCTTTCTTCCTCGTAAGAAAAATCATTGTAATTCGTTCCTCGAACCGTCCTGTTCCTCCCGGATATGCAAGACCTACCGATTGTGCCTTCTCTTTCAAGAACTTCACAATGCCTCCTTCAGGATTTGTGTCAGCAAGAACAAGGCGCAAGAGCACTTTTACTTACCTGCAGAGAGCAGCGTATCAACGAAGTCCCTCATATTGCACTGCCCTTTCTTCGTCACTACCTCAACCACACCCCCTTCGTTCGCCACCCCCTTAACATGAGCAAAGAAAGCCACAATGTTATGGACCTGCCTCCTATAGTACCGTAGTGCCTCCTCCTTTCCCCCTTCTTTCTGTACTAAAGCACCCCACAACATTTTCTCGGGCATGGCTGTTTCAACGCAGTAATGCGCATACATAGCGCTCACCATCGTCCTCCAGATCTTGCTGAGAGCGAGAGGGCAACCTGGGTTCAGGAGGAAGTACTTCTGGCCGTACCAATCCCAGTTTAGCTCTAAGCACAAACGGGAGAGGCAATGGGTGAGTTGGGGTAGGGTGAGGTTCGAGGTTACTAGCCATGGTGTTTCGAGTGGTGGGCGAGTTGAAGATGCCTGAAGCCTGCACTCTGCTATGAGCCTGTCGATACTCGAAGAAATTGTAGCTTTGTCGTATGAAAACGTACAGGCACTGGTCTTTAAAGCGGGGGTATTTTGGTTGTCAAGGGTTGGGGTTTGGTATGTCGAGCTTGCGCGGCTAGGAGTCGATGGGGGGGTTGGGATTGCAACGGTATATGTTGGCCTCTGAAATGCTGAAGTGATGTTTGGTGTGACTGTGGCAGCCTTCTTTCTCTTAGAGTCGTAAGTCCGAGCCCAGGATTCAAGCGTCGGTACCCAAGAATCTTTCGTTGGTAGGAGGCTCGTGTTTGCTCCCTGGGGACCTAAATTGAGCCCCCTTTCGCTTGGTCGCGTGGCCAACATTTTGGAGGAGTATCGTTGCGGAAGAGACGCCTAGTTTTGAGCAAAGAGACTTTCTTACTTCGAGACTTCGTGGTAGATCTAGGATGTGGAAGCGCTTGCAGTATGAGGAACTGTAGGAAGCTAATACATTGTAGCTGAAGAAAGACTCGAGACTCGAGATATTTTATACTCACGAGGCCATGACTAGTGTATTTCTCTGGGCTGTGAATGTTTTGGTAGTAAACATAATCATCGAACCCTAAGCCTGAAGATGAAGTCTACAACCTGAAATTTGCTAATAACTGGTTGAAAGTCTCTGAAGTGACACAAGGAACGGAACCGCAATAACAACCTGGGGAAAAAACTTGCTCGCTGACGCTGAGGAAATTCCGAAACCCCTGGTCGAGTAATGTGAAATGAGATTCTACGTTATTCACTAACAACGCAGTCACACCTGAACTCACTACCTAGGTATATATTCTCCAGCGAATCCCACAGCACTTTCCTTGAACGCCACCAAACTCACACAAACTACCAACTCCACAGCACCGGCTAGGAAAAGTATTTACTGAATCAAGATGAGCATCTCTGAGAACCAAGACCAATCACCAAGACTTCCTTTCCTCGTCCGCGCCCTCGGATACGTAGACGAGGATTTTCAAGAACCCGCCTCCACACACTCCAGCCCAGATCGCCCATCTTCACCCTGCGCTATAGCCATAGGACACTCCCACGTCCACTCAGACTATACTACCACCGAACTCGCCGAGCTCACATCCGCCTCCATACCCACGCACTACGCACGCATCTTAAGCATCGCCTTCCCCTGGGACAAAATCAACACTCTAGTCAAAGAACAGTATGAAAAAGGCGAGATCAATGACTGCGAGTTGGAGGAGTGGAAATGGCTGTATAAGCTGCAAGCGCTGTCTGGGAGTAATAATGAGGCGTTCGAGGAGGAGCTTGCGATGAGGGCGGTGATGAATGATGTGCTGCTGTGGGGCTTGGCTGTCGATTCTATGACTGGGGCGGTGGAGGAGATGGAGGGGGTGCTGGATGGGTTTGGGTGGGAGGGATGTGTTTTGTGGTTTGAGGATTTCGGGGTGACGTTTGGGAAAAAGTAGGCTCGGTGCTGCCACTTGGGCTAGTTTTCAGGATGAAGTGGACGTGAAACGCGTGCATGGCTTAACCTTCAACGTTGAACTTTCAATAAAACAATTCTCAGACTTATATCTCTCAGTGTCCTAGGCTGTGTGAGGCAAATGACGCAGGCTACTCGAATACTGAATTCCGCCAGATGGCATGGTAAAATAGTAAAATAGCAAAGAAGATCTGGCGGCAAGTGACTATCCTTTTAAGTGGGAAAAGCGTCCGGGTGCAAACATGAAGAAGATGGGATGTTTGAAATAGGTTTGACAAGTGCCTACAGCCTTCAAATCGGCACCAACTCTTGACCACGACAGTAAGACAGAGCAACGAATGATATGATTGCATGACCCCACGCTTCAACTGCCTTGCAGCAACCAGTCATGGCCAAACGAATGCGCCTCCTAACACAACACTACACTACCCCTAGAGCGGCAGAAAAATAGAAAGATATCAATGAAGGAAATAGACGACTGGGTATCTTCTTGCTTTACATTGTTCTAATTGTCTACTTTTGGCGTTTCTTCTTCGGCCGCTTCTCTATCGAATCATCAACATCATGATGCAGCTCTTCTTGTAATTGCTCCCCAGCGGCATCCGCCTCGTTCGATGAATCTGCTTCTTCTTGATCTGAACCAACTTCGCTGTCTTCATCATCAGAATCAGCTCCAAATGCTGCATCGACGGCATCGACGAGATCAATATTGGCCCCGTCTTCACTATCACTGCCAAATCCTTCGAAGCTGTCATCTTCTTCCTCGGCAACAGTTGAAGTGGCATCCATGACAGACGTATCTGCCACTGATTCATCGTCTCGCTTTCGCTTCTTGCCCATCTCTCCGAGTCTGCCGGATCGACCTTCAACACCTGCCTCCTTACTTTCGGCTCCTTCTAGGAGTGGTGGAGGTGTGAACCAAGGGATCTTTCCACGAAGAAAATCATTCAATACCATCTTCGCAACACCATCAACATCTGGCTCTCCACCATGAAGTAATCTTCCTCCCTTTCTTGCCAACAATTCTAAGAACTCAATGTGATCATTGTATCCCTTGATTTGGTATGTCCTTTCAATGTGTTGTGGTTTGGTCTTTGTAAGAACAGCTGGGATGTATTGTTCTGGATTCTCAACGTTCTCAACTCGGACTACACCTCGTAGCAGAATATCCTGTGGTGTATCCGTTACGCTGGGCGGAACCACACCAGGACAGTCGATGAGATAGATTCGCTTCATGAGTGTGATGTATTGCCAGATCTTGGTTTCTCCAGGGATTGGTGCCACTGTACAAACTTTCTTCTTTCTAAGGGTGTTGATGATTGAGGATTTTCCAGTATTAGGGTAGCCGATGAAGCCGACAGAGATCTGCTTGCGGTCTGAATGCAGGGAAGAAAATTGGCGAAGGAGTTGAATGAGAGAGCCTTTGCCAAAGGAATTTGTGATGGATGCGTGGAATGCGAGGGTGGGGTAATCTTTGGATAGATAGCGAACCCAAGAAGCCTGTGATATATTAGGAACTGCCAGCAAAAGTTTGAATGGATATGTATGAATCATTACTAAGAAAACTACCACACAGCCACTAAAGTGGAAGTAGCCTTCAACTCAAACGAAACAGCACCAAACTCTTTACGATAGACTCCCCAAGACGGTGAGCTATCTACTCGAGGTCCGAAGACCAAGAGCGGCGAGAATGGACTCAATCTACCAAAGTTGTAACAGACAGCCTTCCATTGTGAAGAGCACAGAAATGCAGAAGGAGCCTTGACTTAACGATGGAACATGGGAAAGGGATGGGAAATGAGGGAAGCGAGGGGTACTACTTACAGCAACACCGGTAGGTACCAGATCGCACTTGTTCAAGACGAATATCAAGTGCTTGTGTGGTGCCTCCTCCTTGATGTACTTCTCAACACTTCGACATCTCGTTCCCAAGGGATCTCTAGCATCAAGAACATGGATAACCACATCGGAAGAGTCAATGACCTTGTAGAGTTCGTTCCAGATCCGCTTGCTTTGCCCTTTATTGAAGATAGCCTCACGGGCACTTGAAACATAGCCATTATCTATGACACCTGCTTCACCAACTGCTTCTGCGTCACCAGATGTCCCACTCAAGAGTTTAGCTTGTTCAAGGCGATCCAAGTATGTGTCGTGGGACTTAAGGCTATCGTCTGCGAGATCTTCTAACGAGCTAACGTCGAGTCTGACACGCTTCCTCTGAGCCTTGGGACCAAACACTTCTCCGAACGGTGATGCTTCCACGGTCATCTTTGCTTTGTGTTGCTTGATCCCATTCTTACCCTCGCCATCACGGATCAAGCTCATAGGCAACTTGTTGCTCTTCAATAACACAGAGTATGGGTCCGAAGCTCGTTCCGCCATAGCTTCTCTGAAAGAGTTGAGCGCATCTTGGCCAATAACTCGGGAGTTGGTGAACCATTTTCTGTTCGGCTCGACTCGTGCTTGAGGTACTTGCCGACTTTGGAAGGAAGCAGCTATGGTAACATCACCAGCTGCGTTTCTTCGTGCCTTTCCATCCTTGAACATATTCAAGGTCTTCACTTTCTTCGCGGAGCTATAGAGGACCTCGGTCAGCAACGATGATGGTGAGCAATGCGCAAATCATACCGATAGAAATTCTCGCCCTTGACTTTGACATTGGCCATGCCATCGTCAGCCTTGCCCTGACGAATCTTCCTGGCGCCTTCTTTCTTTGCGGTACCCATCTTGAATGTAGTTGCGCAGTACGCTGTTGGTTGATTATTTGGTGTTGGGGTAACAAAAGGTGGGCAAATATTTTTTCTTGAGACGGTGAAAAAAGTTCCTGTGGCTGGGGCTCGCGTGTGGCTTGATCGCGCTAACATCAAGAATACGCTAACATTTTCATCAAGAGCTTCAACTGGAGACCACTACGCTGCATCTGCGCATCTCGACGCAGCGCAGGTCATATTCAAAATGCCTCATTTATTGTCTACAGGCCAGTTGCAGTCTCTCCCCCGCTTCAGGTGTCTCAATGCCGCCAGTTCACGGCTATTCAGCACTTCTACACCCCTTTCAGCCATCGGGCCAGAGAACCCCAAGTTCATAGAGATTCCCACGACACGCCAGCCTCAGGTGTTTCCGAAACTAGACATCAAAGGTGTCCTTCCACCTCCTCGAAACCTTTTCCCTAAACGCGCGGGCAACAAGACTTCACCAAAGTACTTCAAGAGAACCACCCCCTTTCCAAAAGACCGAACCGTACCAGCGAACGAATACGCAGCATGGAAGAAGAGCCTCGCTACAAACAGGCGAAGCAATCTTCACGATGGATTGAGATCCCTTCGACGAAGGAAGAAGATCTCAGACGAACGTATTGCCTGGCAAAGCCGGATCACGAGCGAGGAGAGAGCGAGATTAGTACACGCACCACAACGAGAAGACGAGCGTCTGACTAGCCCAACCATCACCGAGGCAGTGCGAAAACTGCAATTGGGACCAGTACCCGACCCGCAACGTGAAGAACGTGTTGCAGCAAAAGCACAGCGAGTCAAGGCCAAGGAAGCAAGGCGGGAAGAAGCCAGGAAAAACGCGCTGCATACGTTGTATATGCATGCGCGGTCCTTCATTACCACGGAGGAGCAGTTGGACAAGCAGATTGAGGCTATCTTTGTGCCCCACCCGTTCAAGGGAGCAGCTACTGATAATATTTGGGATGCGGTGGGACCGCCGCCTACCGTGCAGGCACTGTTGTCGACGGTCAAGCATACCGAGAGGGAGGCTGTGAGGTATCATGGTGGGCCGGGTGCTCTTACCGGACAGAGGATGAAGAAGATTGCGGAGGAGCTGACGGGTGGGAAGATGGATTAGATGGAAATTGTATGTTAGGGAGAGCTCGAAAGCATCTCAGTGTATGAATGTTCATAATGGATTAGTTGAATGTATGTTACAAGACTGAAACTGTTTTCTAAGCTTGCATGTAGTCTGTCCAGTGACAGGCGCAACAAGTATCCTTCCCCTTGTGCTCATTGACATAGTCAAGGCGTATTTCCAAGGCACTTCCTCTAGCTCTCTTCCATTCCCTCCTGCTCTAAGTTTCGTTTCGCCCTGTAATACCAACTAAAATCCCCCATCCAATCATTGCCTCCTCAACCATCTCTCTACTGGGGCCTAGTGGTTCCATACACAAACCTCTTCAAATCCCCCAAAATTTCATCGATACCCTCGTATTCCCTACCATTCGACGCATCACAGAGAAACGACTTCCACGTTTCGAGTAAATTAGGCGGAAGAAGGTTGTTTGCTTGTGCTACGCCAATAGCGAAGGCTAACTTTCTGTTTAGGTCCCAGAGGAGCGGTATGTCGGTGGGTTTATGGTTAGCCATGGTCGTCAAGATTGGAGCAAGCGGATGTATGCTTGGAGTGGCAGAGCTCTATTATATCAACAAGCGTTGATTTTTCCTCGCCGGGTCTATGACCATTCACAGCAAAAACAGCGTATTGGATGGGTCGGCCCCCTAGAATGTCCTCGGCCGTTTCTGGTCATGTGGTACCATTGGCTTGCATCATTGATGTAATGGGACATCTGGTGACTTCAATTACCACTAAGCACCGTTCGAGTTCTACAGGACAAAAAGAATCCTATAGAATGGGCTGAAATGCTGAGGAAATTAATCACTTGTATCAAGGGAATTTTTCCACATTAGGCAGCCCGGCCACCTGGCCCAGCTAGACAATAAACCTGCTCTTCAGACGCGTGTGTCGGATAGGAGCAAAGGGCTACCAAAGCCTTCTTTCTAGGGGTTGTGAGGGGGAAAGCATGTTGAGAAAGAACAACAGAGTCATCTTTGACGTTCGCCAGCCTCCCTATTAGGAGGAAGCCATCCGCACAATCATATTATAGATATCGGGGACCAAGTCTTTATGTGAAGATATTATAATTACGAACCGAAAGGATCCGCACCGGCCAGCCCTCAGGGTTTAATGCCGTTCTATATTTCTCTCGGGAAGAAAGCCAACGAGTAACGATACCAGGTACTCAATTCCGGACTTATTATGATCCCGTCACCGCGGGAAATTGCAGGAGATACCATTAACCAACTCCGTCTCACTTCACATGTATATCCGCCTGATAGTTCTCAGAGTTTGTTGCGCAAAACCTCAACGTTCAAACTTTAAGAAACGTTGAAGTCCGCCTGAAAACGGGAGTAGCGAGTAGTACCTCGTGGCTTTTTTAAGCATCTTTTCGGATTGATGTTCGGGATCCATACCCGTTTCAATGCATCCGCTTGGCTACCTTGAATAGGTAAGTTCGAAGGCAAATTGGCCCCCAATCCCCAAATAGCTAAGCGATGCGGCTGAGCGGTGCTTTATGCCTCATTAGAAAGTTGTTATACGATGTACGATGAGCCCCCTGTATTTCGTCAATATCATTCCGCTTCATCGTTATTCTAGGACCAATTAAGATGACGGCGTGCCAGCGTGGTCGCCAGATTTGTCATGAGGCACAGTACTACGTAAAACTCTCAAATCAGAATCCGACGTAAAATCCGTGGTGGATATAAGATAATTATATCTTAACCACGAGATGCCTTCGTAACTTTCTACCACCGTGAGTCCTAGGTCTACTTACGCAAATTAGTAATCAGTATATCTATACTTGATTGGCAACAGCACGACATAAACCTTCCCTGCCTCAAAGACATGAGATACTCTGGAGTCTCTGGTTCTGGACATGATATTCCTCTCACCGCCTATCACGATATTTCTCAACCACAGACACAAAATAACACGTTCGACAAATCTTCCTCTCCGTCCGTCGACATCAAGAATGACCCCCCACCCGAAGATGTCTATGAGAACCAATATCAGTCGTATCCGAAGCCTCTGGGAGAATGGAGCCGCAGTCACTGGGTTTCCTTTCTCGTTGACTTCATTTTCGTAGGACTTTCAGTCCTCTTCCTGAGTACGTTCACTTTTCTGTGAACAACATACACGATATAATACTGACATTTCTTTTAGCCCTGGCTGCCATTTCAATTTCCCTCGATAAGACGCCGGCATCTTCTCTCGGGTATCACACACAAAAGGCCATTACTTTAGCGCCTACAATTTTCCCTATAGTATTTGCGGCTATAACGGGGAAGTTTTTCAGAACATTGGGTCTGCATTGGGCAGAACGCGGGGTCCAATTAGGGGTGAGACACCCATTCGCATGCTGCACCTGAACTTGTGCTGGACCAATTAATGCTGACTTTTGAAGACCTTAGAACGACTCATTGGATGCCAATCCCTGTTTGCTGCTATTGAGAGGCAAATTGCACTCCGGGGAGCTAATTTTTTTGGCCTTGGAATCATAATAATCTGGGCTTTGTCTCCTATAGGAGGTCAAGCAGCACTTCGTCTCCTTGGCGAATCGCAACGGACTGTCTCCTACAATTCAACGATCCGATTTTTGCCTATCGAGCTTGCACAGCAGGATACAGCCATGAGTGGTGCTGATGGCGTTGTCGAAGGGTGGCCTTCGTATGGACCTACATTCATGACTGCGCTCAAAACCACTCGAAAGCTACAGAACTCGACGCAAGATCTGTTTGGAAATATCAGGATTCCAGTCCTTTCTGAATTGAACTCGGTTTCCAATGGATCTTGGGCCACTGTCGATTACAGCAAAGAAGTCCTTTACTCGTCGCTACTTGGGATTCCAATCGCCGGCATTCCCGGTGATGGAAACTCATCATTCCAGATACTGAGTAGATATTGGACCGTCAATTGCCCAAAACTAACCTATATTCCCAACTTCAACACTAGGCCTCACTACAACAAATCGAGTGCACTTTTGAAAACGTCTGTGAGCACCTTTATAATGCAGTCGACTAGTACATCAAGTGATACTGATCATGGATCCTTCAACTTGACATCTATATCCTCAGAAGAAGACTCTGACGTTAGTGTTGCTTACTGTGACCTTACTTACCAAGATGTCGAGTCAATGGTCAAATGTCAAAATCAAGATTGCTCAGTCATCGCCATGAAGAATGCAACAACAGCTGCAAGCTCGAAACCTGTAACCGTCACTCCTATGATAAACAGTCTGAGCGCCCTTCCTCAAACGACCATTGGATATCTACATCATGCTTCGAAAGAAGAAAGCACTTTGCTCGAGCAATGGCTCGCGGACCCTATTGCGGACTTTGTTTCTTTCAAATACTCGAACCTCTCAACACTCGATCCAGGCACATTCAGTAGGAACATGGAGGTGGCATATAATACGTTCTGGCAATCAACATACGGAGCGGCATACTTGACTGGCAATCTCAGCTCTAATCTAAGCACTTACGACAACATCAGCACCAGCTATGAATTACCGCTGTACTTCAACTCCAGCCAGGCCAGTATGGTTCGATTCGATGGGCAAGAATACCACAGTAACAAGGCATTTGGAGGCATTTTATTCATCATCTCCTTTTTGCTCCTCTGTGAGGCAGTGGCATCAGTTGCCCTCAGGATAACGACTCTCGCTCCCGATATCCTCGGATATGTATCCTCTCTCACAAGGGATAATCCGTATGTGGGAGTTAGTGGGGCCTCGCATTTGGATGGTCTTGAGAGAGCCAGAGCATTGCAAGCTCTGATGGTTACTCTTGGGGATGTCAATGTTGGCGCTGAAATTGGGCATATCACGCTGACTGCGTCTGAGAATGTGCAGCGTCTAAAGAAGCAAAGGTTGTATGACTAGATATGGTTATATACCTATACTTAGTTAAAGAACGACATCGCTGGTAGCTAAATGGTTTCTTCCCCTTAAGCCATACTCCCGAACTTCTTGAAATCCGAGTCTTAGCTACACCAGTGCTGGACTACTGGGTGAGTGGCACCTGATGAAGCAATGTTGGCTTTTCAAGGACCAGATTTTAGAATGATCCACGTGTGATGACTGCAAGGTTTGGGAAAACAACAGAATGAAGCAGAAATATGGAAAAAGAGACGGATAAGCTGAGGTAACTTGTTGTAGTTCGGTGCGAAAATAGATGGGAATGAAGGAGCTTGAAAGTGGCCGCTGGATCAGGGGCATCAAACCTGTATTCTAGTGGACCTGATATATTCTTCGGAAGCCAGCGTACAGAAGACAAGAAAGACATGGTCTATAGATAGCAATCAGACCTGTGGCTCAATAGAGCACGTTAATCAAGAATGCAAGTACCCGACACAGTGCCGTTCCGTATGAGACCCAGCGGATACCGGCAGGGATGGAAACCATGGTCCATGGGCTTGGGACGGCCCGACAGGATCGCTCTCAGCTAGGATCTTTACGATCGTGCTATCCGTAACATATATGGGACTGAGAGCTGGAACTGTGAGAATTTCGCTTCATGGCCCCGTTCTAGACGAGCCCTCCGAACCCTGTTTATTTCGCTACCCCTGAAGACCTCTAACCAGGCAACATTTGCTTGGGCACGTGAAAAATGTCTGAGATGGAAATGAGATAGTGAGTAAGAATCGTAGTTTCTAGAAATCTACCTATATTGGACATCTTTGCATATGGAAATTAGACAAGCCGAGAGAAGATTCCATTTGAATTTGAAAGTGTTTGTAGGTACATTGATCGCTAAATTTATAGCGAGGATACACCATCTTGCCAGGCTTTGCCTCGCTAAAAGGCCACGCTGGGCCTGTCGGGATTTGAAGTTCAAGAATACAAACCCAAAATATCATCCAAAAGCTCTGGATGCAGAAAGTGAAGTACGAAGACGGATTTTACCGTCAGAATAGTTCAAATCAAAAATTGTTATATCAAATTAAGACTCCCTTTCATCGTCGCCTTGTCTTAATGAACATGAACCCCAATATCTACTAAACCCCCGGACAAGAAAATAAATAACATAAACCTCGATCTACTTGGGTTGACCTCACCCTCTTTCATCATCTGCCACACAATGATCGTCTACATTCCAAATAGCTTCTTCATTCCAAAGTCCTTTTTGGCAAGCACATTGCCTTTCTCGACCTTATTCAAGCTCCTCAACACGCCTCCACTCCGAATCTTACGCTCCACACGCTTCTTGGTACCCATGATCTCCAAATCCGCATCTAAATCTCGCTTCTGGATCTCTTGGTCCTCATCAGACGACGGATCAGGTGTTGACGCCGAACTGGTGCTTGATGTTTCGTCTGACATTGTTGAGGTAGAGGTTAGAACAGGGCATGAGTATACATCATACAGCCTGTTGCCTCCAGATACACGACCGCGAATTCTAGCACCCATAAAGTAACCACCACACATCTCAGCTTTGTTGCCTAGACACGGGAGGTTGCAGGATTCGCCGGCTTCCTCAGAAGAGCCGAGAGTCGACGCGCAAAAGCAATCGCCTTGGTACAGGCCTGAGTATGGCTCGCCAGATGCAATGCATTCTGATTCGCAGAGCTCGATGGTCATGGCACCTGTAGATGCAGTGAGAGAGAAGTCTGGGACGCCTGCTGTGGAACTGTAGCAACCCACATACTCGCAATTGCTAATTGGAGTGGCTCGGCTACCGCTGGGGGATATACTTGCAGTCATGGATGCTGACGAAGATTTCGGTGCTAAAGCTTCAGTGGAGCCCCACGAAGTTAAAGTCGAGTTCAAAAATGGGGCTTTTGGAGCAATAGTTCTATTCTAGGTTAATTTATAGAAGCCTTTGAGGGGTTGACATTCCACTTACGTTCCGCTCACAGGAGTCAGGGTTGGAGATACTGCAATTTGTGTGAAAATCACCGTAACTACAGTCGTACAATCGATATTCGTCGGGGCATTAGTGACGGTGGTCTTGTAGAAAATAGTCGTAGTTATGGGGGCCGTGAAGGCTGGGTTGATCGCTGTGAAAGTCTTGGTGATTGGGATCGTGTATTGACCGTTCGTTGGGCAAGAAGCAGTTGTCGAGACCTGAGCCGACGAAATATATGAGGATCCACTGATAATCGGTGCATTTCCAACGAGTGTGAAAGTGATCGTCTTGGTAATTCTAACTGTCTGGGGACTTGGTACTGAAGTTGTCACGACGAATGTTGATGTGATAGGTGCTGTAAACCCTTGTCCTGAAGGAGTATAAACCGTGGTCATGGGAATAGTGTAGACCCCCTGAGAAGAACAATATGTTGTTGACGAAAATGGAACCGCCGAAGTTGAGGTCGAAGCTGGCTTTGTCGACACCCAAGTCTCAACGTAAGTGGAGCAATTTCCATTCAAGCACTTCACCACATTGACTTGCTGATGTTGTGATCCATTTAAGTCTTCTGCACATGCTTGACAAAGTCCGCTTCCTGAGTAGCCTTGGATTCCCAGAGGTCCGATCTGGTTGAACGGACATGAAGCATCGATTACCATAGTTTGGATTTGGGTATTCATGCAGGCTAAGACGGAAGTAGTTCCGTTTTGACCCCGTTTTGGCGCAACTGTTGGGCAAGGAACCGAGGATGTAATGACAGTTGAGAGATGAGATAGCTGCAAGATTTGATCGGTTTTGGTGACTGTCATGCTAGTATTTCCGTCCATGACAGTGATTACAGTAGAAACAAAATCGTAGCTGGAGCAGGATGGAACAGTGTTGTTACGTGAATTTGAAGGTGTGCAAGTTGAGACTGGCTGATACTGCTCAGTGACAGTGATAGCGGCAGGCATCACGTCGGAAGGACAAGATGGACATGGCGAGATAGTTGCCAATACCGAGGTCGCAGAAACTAATGTAGAAAATCCGATAGCCAGCAATAGAGCAGCATTTCTGCCGATACAAGACACCATGATTATGAGAGATATTGAGAAGAGAATTAGTCGGGTAAGATGCAAATACTGAATGAAACAAAAGAGTATGGGATTTCAGGAAGACATTTAACTGATATAGCCAAAACGTAGATTAGATAAATGGACATCTCAGTAGATCGGAAATAACAAGACCATGAAGACTTTCCAGACTACCAGACTCGGTAATTAGATTGTTGTGAACGGTCAAGTCGTTCTAGTTCTTCCACCCTTCATCATCTCCTCTTTTGCTTGTGGCTGTCTCTATCAAGATCGATTCGGATGATTCAAATGACTTCTTCTGGACGAGCCAGGATGGTAGAGTCTAATACTATCATAACAACATTGGTCGTATAAACCACAGGTAGCAACCTTTCATTAGACCATCATCGAAATGTGGAGTTACAATACCGGTATCCGAGACCCGAGACGGAATGTTGGGTAGCCCGTGAACAAAATGGCAGCTTCCGTCCTAAGAAGCCTTCACTGAAGAAACAAAATGCGCTTCATTTGAGTAAATTGGCGGTTAAGCGAGTAGGGTTGGCTTGTTGACGGCTGAAGTTGTAGTGAGGTTGATGTTGAAGGAAGCTTTGACCGCGGCCGAGATCGACTTGTGGCCGATTAGGCCGCACAATACTGTAAGCTTCTGGCCCCTCCGTGTCGGCTCTGACAGTACAGGCTTGACTTGAAGGGGACCCAGGGCTCGAGCCACAGCACTTCGCTAGCCGAGTCCTGAATTTTGACACAAAACTGAACCAAGCCACAGACATCAATGGGAAATAATATCCGTGGATGCTGTACACCGACGACCGGGTGTCAAACCCAGTGGCCTGTCAACGTCTCTAGCAGTGGTCTCGACCACAGGATTGGAATATGGCAACGAATGTAATAAATGTGTTGGCTCATAGACTCCGCTTCAGGCTGATGCTGAGCAATCAGAGAGGCTTGTAAATACCAGGTCATCCATCCCGTATTTTGGCACCCAATATTGGGCGTCACGCCACACGGGGACTATGCAACAGTGTTTAAAGAACAGTCACCATGGTATATCGGAGTGCCTCTTTCCGCTCCAGAGTACTATTTTCCCCCTGAAGAAATACTGAACCCTACCCGAGACACACAAAGTACCGTCAGGAGAGCGTTCCTGATTGCGGGAGATGGAATTCTTGTTTTGAATATGTTCTGTTAGAGCATTATTTGATTTTACTGGTTTCCACTACGTGCTGTCTATCGACCTTCTCTATTCTTCGTCTCCCTTCTCAAGCTTTGCAATGCACTTGTACAGGTCACCATCAAGACTTCCGCACTGGCAAAAGGAGTCACCTCCAACATACCGCCGAACAATCATCAGTCGAATGTACGGATATCGCCTACTCATTATTCTAGTGACTTGCGTGTTCGTGTGGCGTTACTATTCGAAAGCAACTATTCCAATTCAACATCAAAACGTCATTTCGAAACCCCAAAAGAGACATGAGGTTCGGGAGATGGTTGCCGCTCAATTCCCTCTTCAAGAACCGCCCGCACCTGGCAGGGTGGACTCAAACCTCAATTCAAAACCCGAGAGTAAAGAGTTTGGTGAGAAATTTGTATCTGTATTAAGGCACAGCGCTCTCGACAATGCGCCTCCGCCTCTGGTGAAGGCAGCATTCCATGATACGATCGGGCAGCGTTTAGCACCAACAATCAAAGAGTTTTCGGAGAGGAAACTTCCACATTCTTCCGAAACCCCTGGAGCTCCAAGAACATTTCCATCCTATTCTGATTCTGTCGCACTTGACGAGCAAGCAGAGGCTTTGCCAGATATCATTCATATTCCATTGGAAGAGTCCGTCAAAGATGTCGTTCTTGAAGGTTGGGAAGATCTGTGGTTCTCAGAGGCCCAATGGGATACCAAGAGATGGGGTAAGCTCAACGAGACAAAAATCGACTTTGTTTACACTTGTAAGACCACCATGATGAGCGTACGGCTAGCTTCTACTAATTTCTCCAGGGGTCAATGGCTCAGATGTTGCATTCCAGAGAACAATGCATCCGTACGAGATGAATTCGACTCTGAATGACGCGGAAAGCAAGTGGTTGGAATCCCATCGAGTGAATCGGTATCGAGATTGGGACGAACTGAGATATTCGATCCGGAGCATTGAAAAATACGCGTCCAGTTTCAGGAACAAGATTCAGCTGCTTGTAAATGCACTTGCCACCCCAAAAGAAGCCGCTTCCGCAACTGTGGAAAAGCCAGCAACTATCAATGGAAAGCAAAGACCTTCGTGGTTGAGTGATGATGCGGCAAATAACGGTGCCGTGGAAGTACTATCGCAGGAGGACTTCTTCGACGAGCACGAAAAAGGATGTCTCCCAACGTTCAACTCCTTGACTATCGAGAACCAGATCTTCAATACAAAATCTGATACTGACCGGGTATTGTTTTCCGCCAGAAAAACCTAGCTATTGTACTGACCGTCCCAAGCTGTTCGCTCTTTCCGACGACATGTTTCTCGGCAAGCTCCACGCAGCATCCGATATTTACTCTCCCCTTTTCGGCCCAACAATGGGATTCAAATCAAACTCCTACAGCACTATTAGCCCACCCACGGACTTAGATGCTCGCAGGTTTGGCGAGAAGCCCTTTCTCATCTACACTTCATGGCTGTTGAACCGCCGGTTTGGAGAACGAAAACGCAAAGGCCACATCCACTTCGGTCACTCACTCTCTCGGTCTGTTACTCGAGAAGCAATCCATTCTTTTCCCCGTCCGGCACTTCAAAGTACCTGCCAACGTTTTCGTGGCGAGACAGGCTTCCAGCTCTATTCATGGTATGTTGCATTCCACTATACAATTGAGAGACAAAGGGAAGCATTGCTATGGAGTTACATCATGCAACGAAGTGATATTGACCAGAATGGGAACTTGGGATGGATCGAACGACAGAAGGTTATGGACGATCTGGAAGAAGGCATGGCAAAGGAGGGCCAGCCAGGCTTCCGAAGAAGGATGTTCTATCATATGAGCGAAGCACTTGAAACCGCCGGGCTCGAAGCACCCAAAGTCAACGTTGATATTCAATGGACATCACTTGATGGTCCCGCCGCAGTTAGAGATATCGAATGTTTTGAGTTCAACGTCAACGAATGCTTAGCTCCAGGGTTCTCGACTCCGGATTCTGACGAGGCGCATACAAATTATGTCTTCAGCACTGCTACGACTTTTGACCGCGTTTCTAGACAGCAACCCAAGTGCGGGGATTGTCTTTTAAAGCTCTTACTCAACCGTGCGGAACAAGGTCTTTCGCCATTGCTACCCCATTCCAAGACGCAATCCGAGGCCCGCGAAGTGGTCATCAAGGCACTGTGGAAATACCAATACACCATCGTCGACCCAGACGCATTCTTCGTCATGATTACAGACGCCGAGCAGGTTGAGAACGTCCTCTTTAAGAGGTTGATCAGAAGAAAGGGGAAAGTAGGGCAGCTATGTTTAAATGATGATGTGAGCACAGAGGAAGAAACGGAGGTTGGAAACGTGAGGAACGTGATGTTGAGACTATTGGAAGCAATGTTCCCAAAGCCGAGTGCGTTTGAGAAGCGTAGCACTGATTAGACAAACAAATAGCGCCTTCCAATTTCTATCTACTAAATTTTGTGGTTGTGGGTTTTTCGGGATGCGGGCTTCTGCCTTAGTGAAAGTCTGGGGCTGAAGGTGTTTTATTTCATTACCTCATTTGAACTGATTTGAAAAAAAGCCATGAAAGAGGCGCCAGCATTCTTTTGCAATCGAAGAATCGGTAACCTAGGTTCAAAATATCACGAGGGGATATTTTGGGGAGTTTTTGTGCAAGTGTATGATTTTAGATGGAGCTAATTAAGGAAATGCGAACGGGATTTTGTATCATGGATGACTGATTATACATTATCTCCCTGGCGATGTAAGACTATGTCCACCTCTATCAATCTTACAATACTCACAATATCTCCAGGTGCTAACCCTCCGGGACGTTCTCGTTCACGCTCTGCATTTCGAATACCAGCGAGCAGTCTTGCAACCAATCTGGATCGTCTTTCAACATCCCACTGATCCACCACTGAAGTCTAGCACTAGCAGCATCTGTGTCTCCATGTGCAGCAGCTGCTATGTCCAGCTTTATAATCCCCACCAAACGGTTGAAATGTATGGCTCTGAACTTTTCTTCCGCGAAGCTCAAGGTCCAGGTCGCACTAGACAGTTGGCTAACGATACCTCCCGCACCGGTCAGCCCCATTCCGAATGTGACTGACGACGACCCACATTACCGACCATGTCACAACTTACTGATACATATTCAGACTTAAGTTGGAAAAAAATCTCGTTTTGTGTTCATAAACATGATGGTACGCGATCCTAGACCCTCCATTTTACATAGGTTTTCTGCGTCATGGTTATGTACTAAAATAGTGCAGACATCAACTCCCCAAGTAGTAAGTACCAGAATGTAAAACCCACCCCCAGTGTTCTTTTATCTTATTGACCATTTACCTATCCGTACCATCCCTAAATTAGTTACCATTCTACAATTGCAGACACCATAACCCATCTCCGAAAATACTGAAGTAGTTGTCGGAAATGTATGCTCTGGATTGAGATGATTGGTTATCCAAGCAATTCATATATTGAATTTGCTGAAGAACATGGTTCTGTCCCAACTCTCGACGAAGAGTAGGGGGTTCGGTGAGGGATTCTCGCTGCTGATGACGGGAATTTATAAGCTGTTTGTCTCGGATATGTAGCTTCGGCCTCTGAGCGCCTATTGCCCCGAGCATCGTGTTCCTGTATATCTCTCGTAGATCTAAGCCTCAGCTCATGTGGCCCCCTCGAATGACGGGAGTAGCCCAAGGGTGAAGAGTTCCGCCTCATCGACATTTCCGGAGCTGGTGACTCGAATCGGGTTGGCTCATTTCTTGTGTTATCAGCCCGTTGAACATTCCTTTCTATGAATGATTCTGGTGCAGCAGGCCCTGGATTACGGTCCAAGGCATGATAAGCTGGAGGAGGATCAACCTCGCGGTTGCCCTCCTCCATCTCAAATATAGCTTCCGCATTGTCTGCTCGTTGTCTCACCACAGCTAATTCTGCTTGTAATGCACGCTCAGTTTCTGCTACTCATTAGTATCCAGTTGTAACACGCCACCCACTCAAGACCAAATGCTTACCGAAGTGGATTCCTGCTTCCAGTGCCAGCTCCCTTTCCCTCATTTCTCTAAACGGAAGCTCAGGCTCTTGATACTGCATCCCCACTGCTCCCAGCGCCAGCTCCCTTTCCCTCAATTCTCGAAACGGAAGCTCGGGCTGCTGATACACCATCCCCGAACCAAGGACCTGATGAACCGATCGGAGAAACCGAGCCTCATTGATATCGAGTCTTGGAGCCTGTAAGGCAACGTCGATTTGGTGGTCTATGTAATCCAGACTCATTCCTTGGGCTATTCTGTCGGCGACGAACCTCTCTGCTTGCTCTCGGGCATCGCGATAACTAGGAAACCTCTCTACTAGCTCTCGGATATCGCGATGACTGCGTGATGAATCTGGGATGTTGCCGCGGCGGTATGGGACTAATTTTGATGCTTATTAGTGGCAAGAGGTTGGAATTGGGAGGGGGATATTTACGAGAGGTGGCATGATCGTCATGTTGTCTGCTGTGTCTGTGTCTGTGTCTGTGTTCTCTTGGGGCGGTGGCATTGTTTGTCTGCTTGCGTCCAAAGTTGAACATCTTCCCGGATCAAAGAATTGATTTCGGAGTTGTATGCACTCGAGGTAATTGTTCAAGATGTGGAGTTGTATAGCAAGAATATCAGCTGGGATTCTAGACTTTTATATTACCTGTAGATGGCGGAGAGGGGAGCTCGGCTTTTCTAGGAGGCCTACATATCTCGATTTACTGCTGACAAGTCTCTTGACTAGCTACATATCTGAATTCACTACTAGAAAGTCTCTAGACTAGCTTGATTTGGTAATGATTATGACTTCACCAGGAAGATTTACAATTGAATGAGTCTAGCATGCAGCTCTTGCTGTCACTGAACCAATTTCATCGTACTTTTAGTGTGGATGTTGAGTGGCTTTCCTTTCAAGATGATAAATATTCTGCGCTCATTTATTCACCCGGAAGGTGTTGGCTGTCCATACTGGTGTTTGCTTTTGTTTTTAAACAACCAAATAACACAAGTATCATTTGATAACCTAATGGAATCACCGTCTTCCCCCTTCGCTGCACAGCCCGTAAAGAAAGGGGCTCGCTTAATTCGCTTTCCGGTTCAAGCTAACCTCCTTTTTACCACAACTAAAATATATATCGGCATCGTCTATTGCCATTCCTTTCGTACATTCCATTTCAGGGGAAGTCCCTGAAAAATCATAGATACGTCCAGCAGTTCTTAGACTGTCTACTCTTGTGTAGTCAATGATCTCGCTTGATTTCGCAGCCAAACCCCTTTGCCATAGCTATTACGAATATTAAGTATCCTAGAAAAATCACAAGATGCAGATATCGACTTTAAGCCTGTGCGTTATCAACAGCTGGCATTTCAGGAAGAAAATTAAGAGGACTAGATGACAATTCTTGGTCTTCCTACCATGAGAAGGTATGGTTGCACTATACCGCGTCCTCCCTTCCATACACAATTAGATTATAGAGATCAGAAAATATGAAAATTGGGGCGGGAGCTAATTAGGTCTCTTTTCAAACTGATAGAGGTAAAATTTATCCACAAAGATAGATATGAAAGTATTGAAACGTCAAAATTTGTGCATCTTTGGAACAAAAGAAATTGACCAGGAACAGGACCACTGATGGATCCATTGATTCTTAATTTCTTACTTTATAGAGGGGAAAGATGAGGCCAGTATTTATAGCCTATACCCACTTGAAATCCCGGACTTCCAAGCATTTATGGGGGGTTTCACCCACAATCACCTAGTTCATTACTGAAATCATTGACTGTAGTCCAAGCTCTAAATTTAGCAATAAAGAGGAGGAAGAAGAGCCGAGGAGTGATAGCAGTAGGACTTACCTTCTGATTGTAGCACCGGGACACGATTGCCTTAAAATATCCTAGACGATTACTTTGATTTCCATATCAAGTGCCATGTATAAGCTTTGAGCAGAAGGTGGCTTCGCCTTCGGACAGAGGTGAAGTCTTTTATGGTGGCGCACGTGACGTATGCGATTCCGCTGCGGGGGTTGGCTTTGCCGCTTCGGGGTATGTTTCCCTGAGCCTACGCCCACTCATGCTAATCTACATACAGCCTTACAACGGTTGTGAAGGACGCAGATCTCACGACATTCAACCCACCAATTCGCCAAAAGTGGAGAGCACAGCTAGTCCTATATCTAGCACGATGCGGGACATCTTTGCAGTTGCGATTGCGATTGCGATTGTGAAAGGGCGTATATGAGGCTTGTATCACCTCGATCAGACGAGTAGAAATGACCCAGCGCTTCTTCAAGCCGAAATTGTACGCATGAGGATGGTAATGAAGGGCCTCATCCCCGCACCCAAGGGGCGAGTTCGAACGCAGGTCGGACACAAGTACCTCGAAGCACTACAAGCCAAAGTCCATTCGGATTCGGATACCTCGAGCTCACCGTCCCCTTCGGATGAACCAAAGTCCCCGGGTTTGAATCTGTTGATTCTCGGGATCACTTCTGGGACGGCTATGGATGATATCGACTTTGCACTCTGCAGGTTTACACAAGAATTCCCAGAAGCCCCTCTCTGTCTGGAAATTGTCCAGGTAATGGATTTATCCCCAACATCCGTTGCAAGTCTGATTGGTTCTCATAGTACGACTCGGTGGTTATGCCTTCCAAAATCCGAACCGATATCCTCTCCATGCTTCGAGAAGACGCTGCTCCACCAAGCATGTTATCGCAGATGGACGCGGAGATGGGCCATACCTTTGCGAATGCCATCCATATCTTCACACACAAGCACGGAATTGCTGTTGACGATATAGACCTGATCGGCTCCGGTGGGCAACTTGTGACCTTGACGGGAACCCCGCCAAAGGGTCAGCATCGTTCGAATATGTGCTTGGGAGAAGGAGCCGTAATATCAGCCAAGACGGGTATTACAACGGTCTCAGATTACCGGACAGCAGAACAAGCAGTTGGAAGGCAAGGAGCGCCACTGTTCGCATACCTCGTCGGGCTGTTGATACACCATCCCACCAGACTTCAGATCTGCATAACAATCGGCGGTATAACCACTGTCAGTTTCATCCCTGCAGACAATAAAGGAGGCATAGATGCCATGTACGACTGGGATACCGGGCCAGGAACCTCAATGATTGACTCTGCCTTTCGGCAATTTGGCCTCGACCCCGCCACAGACCAGAGCTCACATCTACTAGGTGGGAATATTTGCCATGAAGTCGTCAATGAACTTCTTAACCATGACGAGTTTCTGAAGACACGTCCACCGAAAACGACGGCGAGGGAAATATACGGTGATGCGATGGCAATGCGGATCGTTACAATGTGCAACTTCCGGGGTTGTACTCCGGCGGACACGATAGCTACAATGACACGCTTCACGTCCGCCAGCATCGCTCAGCAAATGCTACTCTACGGCCCAGGTCGAGAAGCTATCAATAATGCGGACATTGTTGTCGATGGACGCGGGATGTGGAATCCGCAACTCATTTCCGATCTTCAAGGCGAGTTCCCCGCTGCGAGGTTTGGCAGTTTCGACAAGACTGGTGTCCCGAGTAATGCAAAGAAGGCTGTGGGATTTGCTATGCAGGCTATGGAGGCATTGCTGGGAAGGGCGCTACCTGTTCCGACGAATGCAGATGTTAGGAGGCCGAATACCATAACAGGGAAGCTGGCTCCTGGATTGAGGTGGAGGGAGGTTATTGAGAAGAGTGTGCAGTTTGGGGGCACGGGTAGAGGATGGGAAGGCTTGCCTGAGGTGCGGGAGTTGATTGTCAGGCGGGCATAGACGGAGGTATGCTGTTTCATTTTACTGGTAGTCGGTGCATTTGGGTTTTGGTGCTTGGGAGGGAGGCGCTTCACTTTAAGATATCATTGCATAGGCGTGAATTAGATATTCTCAGAGAGCAGTGCTCATCAGTCAGAAAAAACCCTTATTCAAATTCATCTACACGGCTTATACTCTCCTAACTCACCTATTTGACCTTGCCCTTGCGACCTAGACATCATCCCCATCCTACCGTACGTATTCCAAAGTACTCACCTTGCGACTCTACCAATTCCCTCTCGAAGTCCTTGCTTGCCAGCACCAAACCCCAACAGTCGTCGATTCGACTTTACATTTCTCCTTCAGTTTATTCCTTCCAGCACTACCTCACAATCACCCCCAAGCCCAGTCCACTAAATCCACCTCCTCACCCACAGGACGAAGCTGGACCTTTAGGACCCAAATCCTGTATCCAGCTACGTGTCGGTATATTCCAGACCCGGCCCTGACTAAAGAACACCGGTCCCAAACCCCTTTTTCACCATCCATCATCCTCTTGATAATTCCCTTGATACCCCCATTAAAAAGATTTCCCCATGTAATTAACGACGTGCAACAAAACCATAAAGTAGTAAATCCCCTGACTAGAGATCTCGGTCCTAGACCCCATTACTATTCTTTGAGAAATTCCTTGATAAATTCCATAAAAAAGATTTTCGTATTGACTAACGACGTGCAACAAAACCCTAACGCCCCCGACTAGAGTTTCCGGTCCTAAGAGAGGGTTTTAGGTGTAGATTCAAGAATCACCTTGATATTATGCCCCTGTTTACTAACGACGTGCAACAAAGCTTCGATTCCCCTGACTAGAGTATCGGTCCTGAGAAAGGCTTTTCGGTCTTGAGCGTTCGTCATCCCTTTAAGAAGTCCCCTTGATATCCCTCACAAGAAATAAAAAGAAGAAGAATACTCCGCCTCACTAACGACGTGCAACAAAAGTTGATTCCCCTGACTTGGGATTCCGGTGTTTTGTGCAGAGCGTCAAGCTCGAACACTAGGGCTTAGACTGTGGTACTAACGAACGAGACGAACGAACATCTACAGTGAAATGTAATGCGCAATGAGAGGTTTAGGTTTCTGGTAGGGGTATCATAGATCAATATCGCATTTGAAGACTGGAAAGGAAGATAGACCGCGCTGAGTTGGATAGATTTGCGAAGTTTGCCAGGTATAGGGACGGTATCGCGATGGTTTGTGCTTGACAAAAAGCTACCTACCCAAGCCAAGGCCAAGAACAAAATGCTTTTGATCTGATCATAAAACGCAAAGAAAGAAAAGCTTTCCACGTTCAACTATATTGACCGAACAATACTAGGCACGGTGCTTGGTGCTGTGTTGGCTGTGCGCAAGGATTGCCGTGAAGCAAGGCAAGCTCTTCAAAGGATGAATCTCCCAGCCTCCCCATTTTCTGCTTGCCTCGGACCACTCAATCCATGTATACAGTACAGTACTCGGTCCAAACCTTTCTTCCACATCAGGGTTTCAATGTTTCGAAACAAGGCCGGCTCAAGTAAACAGGGTTGAATGCAGGAAGTTGGAGAGCAGGAAGCAGAGGGTAAGATGTCCATTTTATTATCTTTTGTTGTTGCGCAAACTTAGGCGCAGGCAGGCAGGCGCATCCAACTTACACGACAGCAACACAGTTAAAACAATGCGCGCGCAAAAGAAAAGGAAGCGTGTCTTGAAGACCAAAGCTTTCGTTGCTTTCTTGTCCTCGGCGATTGTTCATGTAACTAGACTCGGTCATGGAGTTTCGTCATTTCGCGTGCATGGGCAGGCAGGGCAGGCTATTTATTGTATCTACAGTACTGCGTCTCGGGTGGACCAACCACCTCGATTTCACCCCCACCAACCCCTCCATTTTGCAGCTTCAACAGTTGGCGAGAGAGGACTCGCCCGCAGATAAGTATCCATCGCATCTCCTCTGGAGAGATGCAAGTCAGAGACATCTACATGCACAGGACAGGTGAGAAGATCTCATCTTGATTTCACTCTTACTGTACCTTCGTACCTCCCGTCCCATCTCTACTTCCTGTCGATCATTTATTATCCCGACCTTTCTTCACTTCACCTACGGAGTATCGCACCGCATCTCCATCTCCATCTCATCTCCATCTGGATCTCCAAGAATACACCTCATCGACGTCATCCGGTATCCAATCATTCTCTCGACTTGACCCAAATCATTTGATTGAGCCGCGACGGTTCCCCGCAGCGAAACCAGGAAACATCCTTGTCTATAACAACACGAGCAATACAACAAGCAGGGAATCCCCCAACTCAATATCGCCAGCGCAATATAAGGCTCGAGTCTTCCGCCTGTTGAAATTTCTTCCTCGCAAAGTTTTTGTACATTGTCAGCCATTACAA
The DNA here is from genome assembly GCF_007821495.1 of Lachnellula hyalina. Lineage (NCBI taxonomy): Eukaryota > Fungi > Ascomycota > Leotiomycetes > Helotiales > Lachnaceae > Lachnellula > Lachnellula hyalina. The sequence continues at coordinate 110,707 of NW_022157168.1, forward strand.
GTGTGAATACCGTCAGCCAACCAGCGATCCGTTCGCATTGCCATTGGTTGATACAATCACCAACCCCCTCGCATTTACCCAGCACATATTGTCGCATAGCAGCACAACACACTTCTTCTAATCGCATCACCAACCCAAGTCTCGCTCGCAATGCTCTTCGGAATCTTCTTCGCCTTCTGGCGCATGATGCAAATCCTCACTCTGGTAAATCCCCTTTCCCCCCATCCCTATCCCTATCCCCCTCTCCCACCAACACAAAAAGCTAACCCGCTGCCAACAACAGATCCCAACCCTAGGCATGCTCGCCTACTTCGTACACATCTACGCCTCCTCCAACGCCCTTACCCCCAACTACATCCTAGTCCTCTTCATCGTCTCCGTCCTCGGCGCCGTCTGGGCCATCGCGACGCTCTTCACATACCACCGCGCGAAATCCAACGCTCTCTTCGTCTCCTTCATCGACCTCTGTTTCGTCGGCGCGCTGATCGCCAGCGTCTACGAGCTGCGCATGATCGGCAAGTACAACTGCAGCTCTGTCGACAAGAGCGGCTCGCCCTTCTTCGCCGTCAGCGTGGGGGATGGCCACGGGTTCAGCGTGAGTGGTGTGGATGTGCAGGTTGATAAGACGTGTGCGATGCTGAAGGCGTGCTGGGCGTTTGGCATCATGAACTGTATTTTCTTTTTCATTACCAGTTTTCTCGCGCTGTTGGTCGGCAGGGGGAGCGGGAGGAAGGAGAAGGATGTTTATGTTAGGGAGACGCATTATAGCAGACATGGGCATCGACGTAGTGGGAGCCATCGCAGTCATAGGAGCTCGCATTCGGGGGGTGGGAGACGACATGCGTATGTTTAGAGGAAGAAATGAAAAGGAAAGGAAAGGAAAGGGGGCGTGACGGGATGGAATGGGATAGGGGGGATATGGAGTTTACGGCCGAATTGAATTGGATTGTTTAGGATACGGATACGATATGATACCTGGATTGGCAAGAAAGCATACATATTGCGATAAGGGGGAGGCAGGATATGATCTTCTTTGTCAGATGATTAGATATTGATACATGGATCAAATGTTCATAATGATGAAATTCTACGAAAATACATATACACACCACTTTGAAATATCTGCCATTGTGAATGAATGACCGACCTTTGTACAGATTCCGAAATGGTATTGGAGTTCTTCTCCTTCCGTTACTTCGTGTTGATTGCTATTCCTTTTATGCTTTGGGTATCATTCCTTATATCCTTAATATACCTACACCACCCCACCCCATCCATCTATTTTCATTTCATACCAACATTTACCCAACATTCCCTTCCTTCCACAACATCACTTCACTTCACGTCCTCTCCCCATTCTTGCCAACAGTATAGCCCCTCGCTACACCACTCCTACCCTCCTCAATAGTCCCACCCCCACCCCCACTTCCTCCCTCTCTAATCTCCTCAAAATCACTCCCCAGCCCCGTCCACGTCCGCTGGCTTCTCAGAAACTCGGCCCCAGGACTCACTGCTCCATTGATAGAGGCTAGTTCTTGTTTCGGTCTTCTTGTTAAGATTTGTGAAGCTGCTGATGTGGATGTGGATGCTGATGGAGGGGGGGTTGAGGAAGATGTGGTGTTTTTGGTGGGATTGGTGGTTCGCATGGGACGGGAGTTGGAGACGTATCGGCCGGTCCTGAGGTCGAATTCAGGGGGTGCGGATTCCTCTTCCGAATCCCCATCCTCATCTTCCACATCTCCCACATCTCCCAGCTCCCCATCCTTCCCCTCTCCATCCAACCCAGCTTCCTCTATCCCTTCATGCCCATTTGTCTTCTCCCCTATCCCTGTCCCCGTCCCCGTACCCGTATCCAGACCCCCGAAATCCCCCCTCCACTCCCCACTCCAAACCCTCTCACCATCGCTCTCCAGCGCCAGCCCCAGCTCAAACGGCGTCAACACCGGCGCGTAAAACTCCTTGCTCTCCACCAAACTACTCTCCCAACACCCCACCACAACCCAACCCCCCACCTCTGCAAAATTCGCCATCTTCGCTGCATTGACCTTGCCGACCACAAACGTATAGCTCTTCTTCCCCTTTCGCGCGATCAGGGCTTTTAGGGCGTCGATGCTGGATAGATAGTTGGCGACGGAGAGTGTGTTGATGAGGATTCCAATTATGGGGGTTGTGGTGAGGCGCGTCAGGAGGGCGTAGCGGCGGCGGAGTTGGAGGGATGTGTTGGAGCGGATGATTTCTTGCCTTGTACTTGAATTTCTATTTGCATTTCCATTTGTACTTGTGCTTTGTGGTGTTGTGCCGGGATAGATTAAGAGTTCCTTTATCCGAGAACTTAATGTCAAGAGGAGCGCGGCGGGCGGGGAGCCAATATGCCAGATACTCCATTCTTTCAAGTCCCCCTCCTCTTCCTCTTCCTCTCCATTTCCATCTCTCCGCCATGCTATCCGCCGGTTGGGTATCGAAGCTGTAGGATCATGCACCACGTCCGTGCCCCTCACCCCCTTCCACCCCCTCTCCCTCAACCGTTCCACCAAAACAGGGACATGTTCCTGGAACGTCAAATCCGCCATCACCACAACCTTCTCCTCTTTCCCTCCCCCTTCCCCTTCCCCTTTCCCGGAAAAGCTTTCCTCAAACCCCTCAACCACAAACGCTATATCCAAAGCCCTCCTCGTGAACACATACACCACCGGCAGCCGACTCGTAGGACTCAGACACGCCCGTCCATAATGCACCACGGCCTCGGCATCAACATGCTCAGCAGCCACCTCATCCACGCAACAGGAGCCATAACTCGTATCAGCGAGTATATAAAGCCTGACTCTATTCTCCCTTGCCCCCTTCTCCTTTTCCTTTTCCTTTTCCTTTTCGTTTACCCCTAGCCCTACTACCCCTTCCCCTTCTCCTACCCCCACCGAGTTTACCTTCGGTATCTGCTCGGAAAGTAATTCTTCTAGCACAGCAAACACCCTCGGCGCATCAACCAGCATACCATCCGGGAACTGCAACGCGACTTTCGTCCACCCGCCGTCTCTTATCTCCCGTGCTGTGCGCGACGTCTCATATACATCTCTGAGTTCCGCATCCGATAACCGGTTTTCCTTTGCGGGGATTGTAGAAGGCGCGGGCGTTTCGAAGAGATTGGATTCCGGGGTTGAGAGGACGGGGGCTTGTGTTTGTGCTGTCATGATTTTTGGGTCTTGGGCTGGCTGCGCATGGTAGGAATGTTTGTTTGCGAGAAAGGTTTCTCGTGGTTGGGTGAAGGAAGGATGGAGGGGTAACTTTTTTCGGGGAGGCGGAGGAAAGATATTCCTTGCCGATGCCAGTAAAAGGAGGGGCAATTTCAAAGCATGGTGGGGCAGTCAAAAGTCACTGAAAAGTAAGCAAGGTGCTTTTGTATGGTATTTATTATCGTCTCTCTCTGATCTGATCTATTACTTGTCTGCAAAGCCACTTCTTCCTCCCTAATATGTAAGCTCTGCAGGCCATGCTCTCTATGGTATCTATCGTATCGTATCGCATCATTATCGTACCACCACCAGCTAGAAAGCGAAGCCAGATACACCCGAACCCCCTGTATAAACACCCCTATATGTAACTCATCGCGAGCAAAATATGCAATGAAACTCAGCAAATTAGTTGCCAATATACATCTCTTCCACGCAAAGGAGATCAAGAATGATATTCATCATCATCAAAATCCTTAATCATAAAAGCAGTCGGACTGCCCCTATCCCTACCCCTGCCTCTATCCAGACTCTGCTCCGTCATTGGCCATTCATCCAGCTTCTCGATACCTGGCGCATATCCACTGTAGCTCGTATCGCTTCTCCGAATCATTGGGTTCCTGTGTCTGCCTCCGCTTCTCGTTGTTGTGCTACTAAGTGTGTGACTGCGGACCGATGATGTGCCGTCGCTTTCACTCATGATTGATGGAGTGACAGGAGGAGTAGAGGACTTCATATACAGCGGCTTGACTCTGGGCATTGAAACCGGTTGGTCGATTTGCCAGGTCTCACGAACACTCCAGCAGTAGCTGCCTCCATGGTTGGCTTCCTCGACGTACTGATTTGCGCCTTTCCATGGTGGCGTGCCGCGGAGACGTGGGCTCAAGTGGTACGAGACCTCATCCGTGTAACGAAGGTTGGGCGTATCAACTGACACGGATGCAAGGGTTTGCAGGATGCCGTAGATTAGGACCCAGCGACCTCTTCGAGCTGCACAAGGATCAACGTCACCTGCTCGGTCGCCCTTCTCAAACCGTACAAATTCTTCGACTAGGTCATTGGTGACGAAATCAGAGCTAAGAAGGTAGATGTTGGTGGATTCGGTGTAGGCTAGAGCTGCTTTTCGCCCTGCCATCTTATCCTCTACAGACTTGTTCTTCTTGGCAGGCTTAAACAGGTTCTCTCTCGAGTTCGGTTTCGCGAGGGTCGGCTCGGGTGTCAAGGGGTACGGGTGAGGGATATGTGGATATCTATGTCTGTTGTCGAATGCAACCAGAATATCTGTGAAGGGTATATCAGGGGTATCGGCGTCAAAGGCTTTGTTGCCAGGATTGACAATGTTCCACTTTCGTCCACTTCGCTCCTCAGAACAATCCCATGTAACTTCTCGGCTGACGAGATAGTCATAAAGAGCACCAAAGTCCCTTTGTAAGCGTTGTGCTATATCTCTAGTGAGCCACTGTTCGGCGCCATGGGGAATGGCTGGAGGCCATGTCTCGTATGAGGATTCATAGTGTTGAAGGAAGAACTTGCGTAGTCTCTCGAAGGCCGAACGCGCAGGAGGAGGATGAGAACTCATCATCGGCCACATGTCCTCAAAGTCAAACTCCGCGAATCTATCCTCGCAGTGCTGGACTCGGACTTGCATATCCAAGCTAGCTCGCTCGAGGAGGGCTTTTGTAATAGGTGTGACGAATTTGAATTCTCCACAATTATCCAGTCGATTATACATTCCAGCGCTGTGCACATAAGCCTCTCTCCATCCTTCTTCCCAACGCACACCTTGGCTTTCACTCCATGCAAGTAATGCTGCAGCAGATGAAGGATCCCCGCGAACATCATCGATTCCCTTGGCGACAAGGTAGTCAATAAGCATACCTGCTGCATCGGTATCAGGCGGCATGTAAACTTCAAGGCGTTCATGAAGATCATTCAGCGCTTGAAATAGATGCACGCCAACCAGCGAGGCTTGGTAAAGAAGGGCGAACACATTTCGTGTGGTGACCTGGTGGCGAATTATGTCGGTCTTGGAACCATTGGGCGCCGGAAAGTAGATTCCATAAGAGATTTGTCCGTCATATGTACCCACACCGTTCTCTGACACCGGAGGTGTTGGCTGATTTCTGCCTCGCCCAGTCGGTTGTTTCGGATACACGCCAGGTGAGCTGACAGGAGAGGGGGGCATGCTGAACGAGTTCGTATCATCGATCAAACCTTCTCGTAGCAGGGTTATCAGGAATCTAGACTGCGTGTCCTCTAGGACGTGGGAGGAGATACGAAAGGATGGCGGAGGCCTCACATTTTGACGATCTTCATGACCGAAGAAGATTAGAGTGTCACCGTTGGGGTCCCAGAGCTCAGGGTCTTTCCGAAGCTTGTTCCATGGCTGAGGAGCGCTGCCAGAACCTACCCAGCGCTTCAATTGCGGTCCTTGGGGAATTGGAGGAAGCTTGCCCAGGGGTGGACCTGGTCGGCTAAATTCTTGCGTTTCCTGTAGCGGCTGCTTTCTTGGTCGCAGACTTGGTGGTTGGTAGGCATATTCCCCAGCCTCAAGTTCATGTGAATCGGGTGGCCGGACTGTGGATGATGATCCTGGTGATTCGGGTCTCAATTCTTCCGTCTTCTTCTTCTTGCCAAACGTCTTTGCCAGTCCTACCCGAATTCCGTCGCTCCTCTTGTCCATCAACGACCTAAACGATGACTTCTCAATGCCAGATACGTCGATCACAGGGGTAGCGGGTTTTCGCACGCGTGCGTAGGCTAGGTCGTCCGATCCTTCCGATCTAGTGGTTCTCGAGGATGACCGCACGTTGAATTGTTTCAATTCACTTTGGAGGGTCATCTGGTGCCCATCTGGCACAGGAAAGTCTCCGTAAATGGAGGGTGTCGTTTCCGATCCATGGTCACTCTCGACAAATCGCTGTTGTTGCGGCGATTGTATATGTCCATCCTTGACCTTGGTTTTCTCCTTGCGCACATGCGCACTTCTACCTGACATATTGGCTGTAGGGGGGCTCTGATAAGCCGGTGGACTGTGCTACGTGGTGTATGCAATGGTGGAATCCGAGAGACCGACCCTCTTCGCTGAATAGAGGGGCTTTGCGTAGATCGGCAGCGGCTTGAGAGCCTTCCTTGTTGAAGGAGTGGCAGACTGCGAACTTGAATGGTGTTTTTGAGAGAAGAGATGGGTGTTTCCAGAGTTGAGAATATTTGTTGAATTGAGTTTGTAGAAAAGGGTGGGTTATTGTGCTTGTGCTTGCCGAGAAGTGAATGTGTTTTGGAGAAATGGTGGTCTTCACCAGCGGTCGAGGTTGGCAAGGCTATCGCAACCCTTTAACTTTTCTGCCCTCCTGATTCACCGGGTAAGCAAATATCCAAAAATAACGCGAGGTGAGGCTGTAGTAGGATGCAACACATACATACTTGTGCGACTATTAAATCGGCAGCTGATGCCAACTGTCGGAGAAATGTAACCAAGGAAAACAAGGGCCGCGAAGACGAGAGATGAGGTGGGGGAAGTACAAGTAAACAAAGCAGGAACGCATCAACGGCGGGCTTTATTTCTTTTGAACGATGGGCTGACTGTGGATAGTCAGATCTGATATTAATTGCAGGACTGGCATTAACACGCGTTACTGCACGGATCGCAACTGCAGGCTTTCTGGGGAAACTCTTCTTGGAGACCCATGCGCGTGAAGACAAGGATGAAGTTGGATCGGAGATACGATTTGATTTTGTATGGGTTCGGAAGTCAAAAGTGGTGGAGTAGTGGCATGGCATAGGGGGGTTGAGATCCACCATGGGCCATGGCATGGCATGGCATGGCATGGGCAGGCAGCATTCGACCATGTCCACAAAAGTATCCCAAGGTAGGTAGGTAGGTAAGGTAGGTAGGTACCTTAGGTAAGTATTCATGGAATTATTTGCAAGCTAGGGATAGGTAACGTTCAGTGCAGCTTCAACGCTTCGCAGCGCGGCTGTGAAAGGCTGATGACATGCATGCAAGGGCGTCGAACCAGCCTGGTGGAACAAAGAACGTGCAACAACGTCGAGATCACAGACAAGTCACCACAGTAGTGGCTTCGGAATACTCACCTGGAAGAGAAGAGCGACTTTACTTCTGGGAGCAGGAGCAGGAGCAGGAGCAAGACCATGAGATAGAACTATTAGTCACAACTACTGCTTTCAGAGAATTCTCTACAGTAGTAGTAGTAGGTGGTAGAGCAAGCGAATAGCCTCCTCTCGAGGTCGTTCTTCCATGCTCGCGTGCCTGTGTGCCTGCGTGAGTGGGTAGTGTACCGCCAATAGTGGAGAGGTCTAGGATCCAGGTTCATAGCCTTTCCTAGGAGCGGCAGAAACGGAGCAATAGGCTTTTGCAAGCGCAAATAGTGTTTACTGGGTACGGAGTAATAGTTCAAGAGATAAGACTTAAGTTGTGGCCGTGCAGCGAGCAGGCGAAGTTGGACTTTCTTTTCTCCTCACAGTATTACTAAGACTTCCCCCCGCTCCAATGATAGCAATGATACGCTTTGATAGCGAGCACCCCATGGAGGGGCTTCCTTTTCCATAAGCCCCTATATATTCATTCGACCCAGACCAGAGCTATCAAATATTGATTTTATTTTGAGCGCGCGTCTTCTTTCCGTTTGCTCCCGCTATGGCGTCCACATGTCGCGCTTCTCCCCGTTTTGTTTTTCATCCCATACGTATGTCAAGGACAGCGTGTAGTAATACCGGATCACGCCCCGAGGCAAACAAAGTATCAGGAGTTCAAGCCTCAAATATTATACTTCGTATGCGACACAACTTCATGCGAAAGCTTGGAGACGACGGCCCCTGAGCAAAGTGCGGAAAAAGTCGTTCCTACCCTATCACTGCTATCTCTCGGCTTTAAATGCTGACGGATAGTTCAATAACTTTAATGGGGGAAATTCCCCTGCTCCCCGGCGTTGGTAAATAAAGTACTTGACCCGAAAAGATGCCTGGACTCTTAATCCCTATTTCATACTGCTGCTGCGTTATCCTGCGAGCAAGGGCAGAGCTGATTACAATCATGAGTTATTGATGACACTGTACTACCCTCCTAAAGTTGGGATAAATGCCTCCCAGTTTCACCAAAACCTAATCCGGCCTCACAGACGCCACATTCTTGAACTCTTTTCCTAATTTCATCAAACCTCAATTTGTCCATCTCGCATCGCTTGGTACTCTTGGCTCGTTTTCCTTGGCCAATCAAAAGTAAATATAATGTAGAGATGTGTACAGTATCTACTTCGTACCTCGTACTTCTAAACTGGTCGGCTGCACCGAGCTTGCAGTGCTGATAAGGAACTATCGGTACGGAACACGCACCCGAAACTTGATAGTCTACTGTACCAGGTCCAACACGGACTCGCGGAGTCCAAGGCCAGATTGTGCATTTCAGCGGCTGTATACTGTACAGCAACCGGCCATAGCGTAGCAGCCCTAAAAAGTGTAATAAAGAGCGAAGCGACAACGCTAGGTCCCCGTTACTAAAAGAAGCTTTTGTTACGTCCATACTACACCGCATATGCTATAAGTGAGACATTCCATCTCAACGCCTGGGGCCGCCTGTTCTTGGACCTATTGGTGCTCAAAGATTCTGACATCACGGAACAGGAACATGAAATCCCGAAATATTGAGACTCGCTTTTGCTATATATTTTCCAACTACCGTACCATGGTCGATCGTAAAGTAGGTCTCCCGCGCTTGTTGGACCCGAGAAACTATCTCTGTGGGGCTTTTTTCCTTCTAGAAGGCCCACCTCCGAGCTTCCTCTTTCATGGTAGCTTTAAGATCCTGGTGGTGATCTTCCAACAAGACAAGGATATCGGAAGCGGCCGGCATGTGATTTTGCACAGAGCCTCGATCACTCGTATTCGACTTTTGGAAACCTTTTATCGGAGCTGAGAAGTCCCAAATACGTCCGTACTGTGCTCTCTTTAACAAAGAATCATCTCCGTACTTTCGGGACCGACCGACGCGGATATCAGCCACATTAATGAACTGCGAAACCGTTTTGATGTCTGAATGATGCAAGACTTTGAGAGATATCAAATCTGTTGTTTTAAAATGGAAATTCTAGGATGGGCTCAATAACGGAAGCTAACTATCATTTTAAGGTATCTAGCCAGTCTTTTCCTATCAACATTATGTGGTTCAAATCCGAAATTGCCCCTTCACTTGAGACTTTGGGTTTTTACAAAGCAAAAGAGCTTCTGAATGTCAGGACATAAGACTTTCAACTAGGCCTACTAATAACTCAATTTCCACAAAAAGGAAACGTGGTGTAGTTAATAACTATAAGACAGAGCTCTAGAAGGATTTTAGGAGTGTAGTTATGGTTGTTAAGAGATATGTTGTATGTAGTAAGTACAGCAACATGCTGAAATTTGAACGCTGATCTCCAACAAAGAACAAATACAAATCCGCTTTACATATAGTCTAAACCATCAGTCCTACTACACTTTCCAAAACCAAACACTGGTCACAAGTCAAAGTTGGATCCAGGTTATACAATAATAATAGGGCGAAGTATCGGAACACATCCGAACTTTGTCAGGGGTATATACAAAAACCGCAAAGAACCATTGGACTTTCTCGACCTGTCATATTCTTGTTGCATGTCGTCGTCGGCCGGCAATCCGAACATTCTTTCTTGTGAGGGTAGTGAATGGCTAGGGGGTTTTCGTTGCATTTCGTCAATGTCGGCTTCCATTCCGAAGTCCTACCAAATACTCCGTAAACTGCGGGATTTCAGCGAGGAGTATAAGCGATTAATATTTAGCAAAAGATTCATGCAAAGTAATTATTCTATCTAACATAAAAGGACCACAAAGAACATTCATCAGCTACGAGTCTTCCATATTATTGTTTATGGGCGCGATACTGCATCCCCAGATTGCGGAATACAACAAGGTTTCTCTACTGTACTGTATCCCCCCACTTCCGCCTCAATCCCATGCCCTCAAAATTAAGTTCTCGGGACTCTTTAACTTTAAAATGCGAAGCGCAACAAAAGTCCTTTGGCCCAATCAACTAAATGTCTCCTACTCGCGCGCATACTGGTGCTCATAAACGTACGAGTACGTTTGATCTCATTCTTGGAACCAAAGATTCGGTGATCCCATGGATTCGTGTATTTCGAAGGCTTGCGCCACGATTGTCTCAACCGCAGCTCGCAATACTTTGCTCCAAAGATCATGGAGTGTGTGCTGAGCTCCGCTCCGAGCAATTCTGGCAATGGGGCTTTGGTGTCAAGTGTCTATTAAAGTACTTGTTCAAGAGACTAGAGGCTTCGGAATTGCTAATGTGAGCCAGGATGTCGAAGGGATTGAACAATCCACTCCGGCCTCGGATTTTATATTTATGGTTTGATTTTGGCAGGACATGCCACAAAAGTCGGAATATCGTAAACATTTCCATGTACCATGATGAAGATGTGGCGGTCTTAACGATAACCCGTATGCCAACTGGAAAGCGAAATCGTGGGAATATTGCAAGGCGATGGCTTTTGCGTCACGAACACATCCAACATGAAGCGTCTTTCTGCGAAGGCCTTTCTAGAATTATATCCGGCGACTCCATGCTCGATCGAAGATGGTTGTCAATAGTCCTTTGAATTCTGGACACGATAGAGTCAAAGACAGAAATGGAACCACAAGCCAAGATATCCTCCCAAGCCGCCTTGCTTCTTTGATATTACAAGGTCTTGAACAATTTTCTTTGCCTGCCCTGAGTAATCCCTCTCCCGGTCAGATCTTGCCAACATCTATCGTAAACAAGACCCTCGAGTCCCGCATGAACGCAATGTGGATTTCCAGAGCCAGAAACAACGTATCCCCTAAGCTCACCCTTATAACGAAACTTATTTCTAGACTTTATACCAAAATACAAGATATTCTCCTCCACTTTCCAGCGCGGGACTGCCAAAAGCTTGGGAAAGACGCGATGCCTATTGCTCCAGCAAAGAATGTACAGGGCACTGCATCATCGATCGGGAGCTGGAATACGAGGGCCCGGGGACGCCAGTAAGAAGTCTTTCGTAGTCGGCAATAAACTCGTCTTGGCTCGAAACAAGCGGGTTGCGAAAGCTGTTGTTGACTCCATTTCCGAAATCAGGCGATTTGCCGGTGAGCACGGCACGAATATTGTATTCAGATCCTGAGATGGTAAGATCTACAGTGCTGGGAGAAGCTCGTTGGAACAATTTGAGATGCTGTAGGCTTTGGGGCCACCATTAGAACGAGCTCAGATAGTGATTGCAAGCTGCCTAAGAGGTCAAATGCTTGGTCCCAAGTGTGAGGTAAGGTTCCATTGGACGTATCTGTTCCATGTCAGTGGTTCCAGCCACTGTAGCGAGGAAAAACCCCGAGAAGAACCTACAGTTGAATCTTCTCGAAGTGGCCCATCTACGAAAAGTGTGAAGAAAGACAGACTCGCAGACGAATTCGACCATTTTTGTTGTTGGATCAAGAGGATGCCTGGTAGGACAACAGAACCCGACATTGGGCATGGTCTGCTGACATTACGACTATAGCTCTACTTTAAGAAGGTCGGTCTAGTAAGAGTGATAAAATCGAACCATATGGGCTTCAAAGCTGACTGCGCTGCAGGAAATAAATGAATGCGAGAGAAAGGGGGTGAAAGTCATTAAAAGAATGAGCACAACAAACGGACGCCTTCATCTGGTGCGGCATACAACACGGTGTATATCTTCTCGAGAAAAACAAACTAAATGCTCAACACTTATTGCTAGGCGCGCCAACAGGCTGAAACGGGCACCATCATTAGGATGAAGTTCTCGGCAAAGTGGATCTTTGCAGTTGGTTGAGGTGTTGAAGTCTGCCACGTCACTTGAGTGTCAACAGAAGCTAGGTTCTTCCCGGAGAGGTAGACTCAAGCAATAATGCCTTCCAGCTCTTGGTGCTGTTACACCGCCAACTTCGTACCTAAGAGATCGCTCTTCTCGCGTGAATCGAACTCGTGATGTACAAAACATCTTAAAATCAAAAGTATGGGAGTATAGATCGGAGGGTAAGTTTGAAAGGGAGGAAAGATACTCCTTATTATAAGGGCAGACCCTTTTATATCGTGCGGGTTGTGTGAAAGTGGCATGCGGGGACGTGTATTGAACTCTGCAGAGCTAGGTGCCATCTGAATGCCTCGATTTGAGTGCTGCTCTGTCTGCTGGAGATGACAAGAGAGCTTTCAGCACTTGCTTCTTGTTTCAAACCAAGTGGTCATTCATTGGTGGCTGCGTGCGGAACCAAATGTCTTAGTCTTCGTTTCAAGTAAAACAAGCAGAAATTGAAATGGATTCATAGATGAAAATATTCCCTTGGCCTCAATGTCAGCAATGAATTGGATGAGCGCGTCGCACACGTGGATAGATGGTACTTTCTTGGAAGAGCTCTTGGGGAAATGGAGAAATCTTACCTGATGATGACCTTCTTTCGTGCTGGTTGGAATCTTGAGATCCAGTCGAGAATTGGAACCAAGGTCACTCTTCAAGTGTAATAAAAGCACTGCTTTGATTATCAGCCAGATAAAGAAGTGTTGTCCCAGCCTTCAATACATCGCTTGCGCTTGCTCTAACTCCATCCTTCCCACTTTCCGTCCATCTTTCCTCTTTTCCATCCATCACTTCCTCGTTCATATCCCAACTCATCATCCCCACACATTTTGATAACCCCACCATAAACATTCCAGCCTAACCCCATACCAACTACTTCTGCTTTGGCCTCTTCATCTCCCTCTTGTAAGCCGAGAACACGAACTCAAGAATCGAAAGTATTCTCCAGAGGAGCACCGCAATTCCAGCAAGGGCAATCAAAATGAAGACCATGAGTACTATGGAGGTCCAAAGTGCCATCTGAAGTTTCTGAACATTCTGGCCGAAACCAAGAGCAAAGATTTTGCCAAAACCGAGAGCGTCATCCGCCGTTTCCTCGAGCTTAGAGAGCAGCTGGGAACCCATGGTTGATAGAAGTAAGGTGATGAAGTGTATGCCCGTGCGATTCTTGGCGTTGAACCAAACTTTCTCTGGTCGAGAGCTCTTTTGGCGTAAACGTCTACTATGAGCAGGCGGTATTGCGTTTGAAGGCTTTCCGCTGACTGGGTTGTCTGTATTTTCCTTGGTGACTCGTGGAATGAGGAATGATGCTCAGAATATTGTAAAGATTCTTAAATTGGACTCGCTTTTTCTGGGAGAAGTGGCGTGGTTTGGGAAACGTCTGTTGAATACAGTAGTCATTTAGCTAATTCTGCTAGCGTGAAAACATGCTTACACAGTGCCCCTCTATTTTAAAAGTGATATTTTCTGTAACAATGGGGTGGATTTGGATATAAAAGCATTGCTGAACGATTTTGATGTTGGCTTTCCACATTCAGTGTCCCGCATATACCGGTACCAAGTACAGCCAACAACACGTAAAACTATTATGCCATCCTGTCGCGATAATACCAACCTATTTGACATACTATATATTATTGTTAACTGCTAGGTAGGGAAACAACATTTACCTAGGTGTCTCGCTCTGTGTTCTTGAATTTTGCAGGCCTAAATTTTGATCAACGGTCTAAGAAGATTTTACAGAAACCTTGCTTGGTCACATGGAAATAAGAACGGCATAAGAACTTGCATAGCCAATGAATCTATCCCATTGAAGAGAACTGGAGATTTCTACGGAACGTTATCCGTCAAGCACCAGCGGTGATAGAAGTTGCAGAGACAGGCAAAGAATTAGTAGAACTGGTTACCGTGGTCTCTGACTCTCTCTTCGCATTCAAAGCAGCGAAGTACGTCTTCATAGCATTAGCAGTAAACTGCTCCCCAGTCACTTCTGAGTATTTCTTCTTCGGGCCCTGGATTATCGCATCCTTGCACGGTTGGTTGAAGAAGGCAATGCTGTATCTCTCTCCATAGTAGTCACCCGGCTCGCATGGTGCCTTTACACGATGAAATGTCGACTTGAACCTATCATCTGACCAGGACATGAGAAGGTCCCCAATGTTGCATATAATGTCCCCAGCCTTCAAGTCAACCTTTGTCCATTTATCTCCTAGCGCGAATTTGGTAACGACATCGCGGCCAGGACAAATCTCCAGTCCACCCTGGCCCTCGCGCTGAAACAGGACGGTGAGAAATCCCCAATCAGCATGGGCGCCAGCCCTATGGTGGATAGTTCCATCATTCGTCTCTGGTGTAGCATAGTAGTGAAGCAATCGCATCACAGATTGGGAGTTTGGACGCGTCGTATCGTGGACTTTAATGAAGAAGTCATCAGGGAAGCCAAGTCCGCGAGCAAAGCAGACCATCAGTCTCTCCGATACCTTCTGCACCCTATGCATAAAAGCAAGGCATTTCTCCCTGAAGCCAGGGACATGAGCGTCCGACATCCACAAGCCCTCCATGTTCTCCCCAAACTGCAACTGATATGATTCTTTCGTATCCGGGGCGCCCGTAGATGGCCGGATCTGGGACATCTTCTCCCATCCAACGTTCTGTGGGTTCCATGGCACTGTTGCTTTCACCTTATCCGGCAGCGAAAAGAATGATTCGGAGGTTCCAAACATGGTCTCGATGTCGTCCGCAGATATGCCATGGTCGGTGATGGAGAAGAACCCGACATTTTCGGCGGCAGATACGAGTTGGGCTGTGATTTCGTCGATTCGTTGCTCGAAGTTTGCAAGGGAGATCTGTTGATGTCAAATGAAGCCAAGCAAATGGATGACTAATGAACGGACACAAACCTTTGGGATGTCGCGCTCAACATACTTTGTCTTTTCCATCTTCTTTTCGTTTGCGTTGTGTTCTTAAAAATAGAGGACGATGTCGAGTTTATGGCGTCTATATATATGAGATCTAGGAGATTCGTTGAACATTGTACAGCCAAGTCTGAGGTCGTCAGCGCTCCAACCCGAAAGCTCGGCCGAGCTCCAAGAATGGGCTGGCAAGAACCGATTTTTCGGAAGCTGCCTATCTGTCAACGGTATCTGTTTCTCCCCAGCTTCTAGTGTTTATCGTACCGCATTCTATGCTTTGTTATGTCCTACCCCGATCTGCACTCTTGTCTTATAGTTCCAGACAGAACTCTAAAAGTTACATAGCTACTTTTTCCTATATTCGGTGTCTTTCTTGCTTCATCTATCACTTAAATATTGTATACCAAGTGGTTCTTTCCAAGGATCTAGCACAAGAGTTTCTGATTTAGTGTGTCTCTTTATGGCGACCCTTTCTCATCCCGCCGTCAGACTATCCTCATCTGAGACGATCTTAACCATGATTTCTGAAGTCTTACTCTTCTATCAATACAAGCAAGCAGTCTTCAACGTACCGAAGGACGTTATTAGTCAATGGTTCGAAGTGCATGCATCAAACAACCAACCCAATACAGTTAACAAAGCACCTAACATGCCTTTTCCTGGAAAGGGGATGAAGTAGATTCAGCCCGCAACATCTTTACCCTGAATCTCTTAAGCTAGCGTCCGCAGTTGCTACATTTCCTTTTCAACTGTGATGCTTCGTAGTCGTTTGCCTACCATTCGAGCTAGCAGATGGCGAAGAATTGTCAGTGAGACGGCAGTTGTGGTCAAAGGCTTGTTTTGTAGTAGCTTCCCAAGTCACGGGGTAAATGAAGGGACTCCTTGCTTGAAATATTATTACATTATTATGCTAATTTGGACCTTTATGATTTATCACTGTTCCTATCATCCTTTCTCAAAACAAGGCTTTTCATCGACTCGGTCTTAGGCTTGCCAGCCCGACCATAAAGTCCATCAGAAGCTCCGAACGATTCCTCGCTCATGGTAATAGACTGCGACACCACAATTACCCCATCTCTTGCCGGTTCATCACCATCCTCCGAGTCCAGTTTTGAGTGGCCATCCATTCTACCATTTCCATCGCCAGGGAATCTGGTCCGTAAATTGGGAGTCTGGATTTTGGTGAGGCGATTGCCGGCTTGTTGTGTGTTTCCCCTCATCCCGATACTGGTCTTCAGCAACGACTTTCGAGTGTAAATATAGAGCGCGACATCGACAGCACCACATGCTGCCATGAGAACCCCTGCTACACAGTAGAAAGTGAGGGATGGGTTCTTGTGGGCCATTGCTGATACTCGGCCGACAGCAAGCGGGAGTGTCAATGCCACGTATGCACAGGGGTAGACGACCATATAGCCGGCTGTCCGCATGATTCTATTGCGTGAAACAGCGAAGGGGTCGCGAACAGCTTGGCTGACAACAGTGGTTGTGGTCAATGCTTTATGCCCTTTGGCGAATTCATTACTGCGATCAGTCGAAGCGATTTGGTTGGGGGCATTTGGAACCTTGGTGTTTGCCATTCGTATCCGAAGAAAGAAGAAAATAGCCGTATAAATCATCAGCGAGCCGAGCTGCGAAGTGAAGATCCACTGCAAATTCTCGAAGTTAGAATTGACTAATCAAGAGAGGTTTTTGAGTTCCAAAGCATATTCCAAAACATCCACTTGGGAGTATTTAGGATCTTCCAAAGGACACTGGGGCTCTGGAATATGCTTAAATGGGTAAAGACAATTCTCGGGGATTTTGCATACCACATAGTGGAGAGTAAGACGATCTTCCTCATGCTCATCGCCGATCCAACACTAAATTATACTGTTAGAATATGGAAGCAGAAAGGTAATGTAGAACTTACCCAAGCTCCTGCAGGAACAAAGAAGCTGATTCCATGCGAGGCTGGCCCGATAAGCGTCAAGGTTATGGCAAACACCCAGATCCCCGCCACAGCTGTGAAAAAAGCTCCCAGTGGGATTTGCTTCTTGACAACGATATTGATGAATGTGTGGATGGCAATTGCCAGAACCCAGAGTCCAGAACTGAGATCTCCGATCTGTATTAACCAGCCCTGGGCAAAACAAGCGGCGCTCGGTCCCACCAGCTTGTCTTGAGAGATCCAGTGAAACGCTAAGAGGAAGGAGAGTGCTTGCTGGAAGTCTGCGAGAAGAAGGTTGTAAATCAAGACGAAGATCTGGTTCGTTGCAATAGGATGCTCGTAAAATCTTCGCCAGTAAATCATGCGGTAGGTAATGAAACCAAATAAAGTAAGTGTGGTAGTGACCGATATAAGTCCTATTGTACCCATGACCACCATTCCATTTCGAAGATCCGTAGGGAGAGGATCGAACGAAGTGCTTGCATACACAGACTGTGAATGGCTACCAGTACTAGACCTGGTGGCCAAGAAACTGGCAACGTCTGGAAGGAGGGGCATCATGGAGACTGAAGTTAAAACGGCTGCAGGAGGCTCGTTCACGACGTAAGACGAGTCGAGATCGGTGGTTCCGAGACGGAAAAGAGAATGCGTTGTATAGAAAGTGAATGTTTGGCATGAAGTAGCACAGGCGAAGCTAGAAGTCAATATAGATAAATTACTTCGGAGCCATGTCTTACTTGTACATGAACGCTGGGAGACTATGCTTGCTTGCTTCACTTCTGACAAAGACAGGGCAAGGATCCTGCCACTAAATAGTGGACAGGTTCTAGAAGGCGAGACGCAATTGGGGAAACTACTTGATGGTGAAATATCCAGAAACATTTCACGCCGCATGTAAGCTTGTTATCTGATTGGGTATGCTTACATGTGCTTTGACATCTCAGGTACCATGTCCATAGTGATAACGTGGGAGTAGGGATGGATCCCAGGCTTCATATGAAGCAGCTCGGCGTCGTGTGGAGTGTTTTTTCAAGGCTAAGAAAGTGAAGAGGGGAGCGAGCGACTCGTGCCGTGCCATTTTGACAAGCTTTCAGCCTTCAGGTCCCAGGAGCCCCCAAAAGGTCTCTAGCGAGCTCTGGTAGCAGATAACGGTCGATCAAGGCTGCGTTTTACTCCTAGCTTCTCCACAAGTGACAGATGAAATCTACAAAGTAGGACAGGAGCAATAGATCAGGTCCAATAGCTGGGGGCGGATCTCATCAGTAGAGAAAGTCTGCTCCAGGATCTCCAGCATCTAACCAGATGCAAATACCAATACTCCACCAAAATCACCAACTGCATACGGCAGATCTGATTCAGTTTCCATGCGGACATGGGAAATTCTTTCAAACCTAATGATTCCTAGAAAACGTGAGCCCTAAACTTTACTCATGTGTTTGTGATGTGCCGGAGTATATAGTCCAAGCGGCTGAAAGGACTTTGATTTCCTTTTTGAGTCTAATGATACGCTTTGAACAGTGCATATCCTATTCACCCAGTCAATTAGCTAGGGTCAGTATTTACAGAGGTCCAACCCCTATTGATTGTACAGCCACGAACGCCAACAACCCCACTAGAAGTTACTCCGGACTCCAGCTACTCCGTATTACAAGGCGGGCAGCTCAGTAGATCCTTGGTGGCGATCTATAGTACTATATTTTACGAGTAGATCGCTCGATTGGTCTCGGAAATTTTCATGAGTGGACTCAAATTACGTTTCCGCTAGGCATAAACTTAGTCCGGGAAGCTTATTACTAGCCTGGCCTGGAACAGACGGGAACTGATACATATAATATACTCCGTCGTAAAAGCGATCGAACCATCAATCCATCGAAATGGAAATGCAAGTATCTAGACCGAAGCCGAATCAGGTCAATTTCAATCTCCTAACCATCGTTAATGATAGTCGTTGAGCGAAACGCTAAGTACACGTATATATATTAAGTATACGACTCGACTTGTATATTATACGAAATATATAAAAAAAGGGGGGCTCAAGCCAAAATCCGGACTAACAATAACACTAATTCTACATTCTACGGAGTATAGCCGTGGTAATAGCGGTCATTGAATAAGCTAGTTGGTTTTGAATGGGACAGAGCGAACAAGCCACTAAATACCCCTATGTGGCGCATACATAATAGGCGACCTCTATGCTTGCTTCAATCAGCTCTGTACTCTTGAACCAACACTTTTGTTTCGATTTTCCTCTTTCTTACCTCGACACCACTATTTCTTACTCAACTTGCTCGTCGCTGTAGTATTGAGTTAAGATTCTTGCAAGTCAACGGAGGGCCAAACATGCTAGGACCGGATTGTTATTCCGACTGCGACTACACACGGGGTCTGTGAAGGTGGATATCTGACCGCGATAGCTGGGACGGGATCTTTCCCCACAATATCGCCAACAGACCTGCCTCGAATAGGCCACGCAACGCAGTCATCAGCAGGGTCATCGTGATTCTATGAATAAGAGCTCAGAAGGCCAGCCGGGGCAAATCCTTGAAACACCCCTAGCGGAGCCAGCTCTCTGTACGAAGTACTTGCGTTTTGCTGATTGGCTTTTGAAACTACCTAGTGTCCCGAATGAAGATATGGCAATATCCGCTGTCAACTATAGAAGTCTCCGTAGTATGCGCGAATATAGGCAGACGGCTCGACCCCTTAGCATCGTCCGCACTTACGTACCCCGCGTGTGATTACAACCAGTGCATTTGAAAGCACAGGCCCAGTCCTATTTTTCTTTATTGTTTTCGGCTTGTAAGCTGTTTTATAAAATGGTTAAACCTGTTCACCAACAAGGCGCCCGTGCTCAACCAAGTCAAGTGGCTCTTTTGCCAAACCGGTAGTGAATGTTTCTTGTATTACCAAAGCTTGAGACCTAAACGTTTTATGGTAACAATAGACTCTGCAAAGTTTCGGCAGTTTGTAGAGCGCTGGAACGTGGACGTAGGTTGACTCTAGGGAAACTTAGTGAAAACCTATTGGAAACCTAGCAGAAGCTTATATGGTTGCATATTGGATAAGCTATTTATCATTACCAACAGTAACTATTTCCGAAATCCAACCCTGCCCTTTCTCCGGGAAACCCCCCCTGTGTGATGTTTGTTTGGAATGGGACGAAGTAACATGTGAAAAGCGGCTGGAGAGCGCATATAGGTCTGGATAGAGTAAATAATTTCCAGGTGTCAGGAATATTACTTTAGTCATTCATTAGAGGAGTGAAAACGGCCTGCAGTTATACAGTAGATTGACTTTATTTTGAACTATCTTCGATCATCTAACGTCATTCTGCTAATGGTCGGTATATCTCTCATTGCATTCAAATGATATACTCAAGTGGTACTCCTTTCTCTCTCTTAAGCTTGACATTCTCCATATAATTCATTTCCCAAGTATATATTCCCACTATTTAAAGAGTCTAACTTCAAGCTATGTCTAAGAATCTCGCCTCAGACTTAGCTTGATCGTTATATTTCTTGCAGTTCTGAGATGGAGTGCCACTTGCCGGTATACATGCCGATATACATGCAGGTCGGATATTATCTTTCCCCCCGGGGGATAAATTACCCGAACTCCATGCACACGAATCACATTGAATGTTGGTTGCTGGGTAGATCTTACCATGTAAAAGGGAGTTCCCCAGGACAGAAACCCACTTCCCAACACTAGCAGGGTGTTCATTCGATATACGAAGGTAGCCTCTCCCCTTTAGTAGAGAGTGCAGCCCAACTCCCAGCCTTGTACAGAGTACACGAACCTGGTCAGCGATTCAGCGGTTTTAATTGGTAAGTTTAAAGGATAGATCACTAGTTATAACTGCATTTCTAGCAAACAAATAGATAATGAGCTGGAACTAGTCTATTATAAGACAGATAACTATGTCTTATGTGGTTGCTTATAAAGGCGATTCTATCTTGATAACAACCCTTAAAGCAGTCTTTAGCGGGTTATTTGAGCATTTAGCAAACAATTGATACATACATTAAAGAACTGCTGGTTCTAGCTCTAGTTATGTACAATTTAGTGTTGCTACACAAGCGTAGTTTGAAGACGGTCCCATCCCGCAAGTTGCGGTAGCGTCGTGGTGGACGAGGAATGGCGCCGTCGAGATCTACTTCGTACATACTGTAGGAGATTTCGTACAGATAGCGTAATTACCATGTTGAAATCACCGGCCCGACTGCGACTGACCATCAACGGGCTATGGCGTTATAGCGCTCAATTAGGAATAAGAGCTGAATCTGGGATATTCGTATCTGCGGCTCGCAGCTCCCTCGTGGATTGGGGTTGTTTACCTAATTAGCCTCGGCCAAGGAATATCCTCCGTACCCCGTACATAAGATGATGGCTCGACCCGCTAGAGCAAAACCTCGTCGTCGATGAAGATGATGACCTTCTTTTTGGTAAGTATCCCTTCATGAGCAGAATGGCGGGGTGGAGCGGAGCGGATGCTAAAGTTGTCGGATCTTTACTTCCCCGAAGTAGAAGGTGCCGTTGGCGTTACTCCATTACTCTGCTTCGTACCCTCTGTGCCCCGATCCACGCATTCATCACAAACAATGCCGGAGTGGACTCCGGATGCGATACCAGCTTCCCCGTCAAAACATTTCGCGGGTCTCTCTCCCAGTCAAAATAGAGTTGGGACATCGAATTCAGCCCAACCCTCCGTTCACCGACCTTCTGCAAATAACGGCACTTTTTTCTTGCCACACGGTCTCCGATTAGTTTTCCGCCTGTTGCATGAGATTTATTGAATTTTTTGTACGGCGCCGACTTATAAAGCATGTTTGCTTACATCTCAGTCCAAGTTTCGAGGCCAACGGTAAAAATTTGATGAAGTAAGTGGAAAGTATAAAGTATGTACTCTCTGTATGGTCCGAGGCACACATCCGGCCCCACTATATAGCTTCCTTCCCCTCAATGTTACCCCATACGTACCCATGCTCCAAGTGGACGTGGATTGTGGAGTCTCCGTACCCCCATCACGGTTTTTACTTCGTACATATTTCGCCACTTTTGGGCTTCATTTTCACATAAGGTTTGTAACCCGACGAGATTGCTACAATGGAGTCAAAGCCAACCCAACAAGCCGAGGCCACTCATGATAATGGGGTGGCTGAGAAAGCCCATGCCGCTGCCATAGACAGCAGCCATCTGGAGAATGGCATCGGAGGAGATCTGAGTTCCCAGCATAGGGAATACCTGATGACCCGGCATGGAACAATTGATCTGAATCCATTGCCATCGATGGATCCAGCAGACCCTCTGAACTGGCCTACTTGGAAGGTATTGCAGCTCCCTACAGCTAGTCGGAAGAGACCTTTTTAATTGAGATACAACAGAAGCACTTAAATCTCATCCTTGTCGCGTTCCACGCGATGATGACCACCTTTACCGCTGCGGGCATCATTCCGGCCTTCGAGCTGTTCTCCATCGACCTGGGAGTGTCTCTAACGAAAGCTTCTTACCTCACCAGTGTCCAGATCCTGATCTTGGGGTTTTCTCCCCTGTTCTGGAAGCCGATTTCGAATCGTTTTGGCCGCAGACCTATTTGGCTCATCTCCACGATAGGCTCGTTGGTGTGCAACGTTGGCTGCGCAAAATCCCATAGTTATGCTTCTCAAATGATAACTAGGATTTTGGTAGCCTTCTTCATCTCCCCTGCCATTGCCATCAGTAGTGCAGTGGTGACAGAGACATTCTTTGCAAGTGAGAGAGGACAAAAGATGGGGATTTGGACATTAATGGTAACCCTCGGGTATGTTTTGCCTCCCATTTCCATTTCCTTTCCCCACCCAAAAGCTCACATCTCCAGTCCTCCCATGGGTCCATTCATAATGGGATTCGTAGCTTATCACACACATGGATGGGAGTATATTTACTGGACCTTCGCCGTAACCAATGGTGTCCAATTCATCCTCTACTTTTTCTTCTCCCCTGAAACTCTCTACGTGCGCAGCAGCCACGTCCCCCAAAATGACCATTCCTCGTTCCGACGTCAGTATCTCAACTTTGGAAAGCTGGGCCCGAATCCCCTAGGATGGAGAGATTTCTGGATGCCCATCAAACTGTTTGCTTATCCTAATATCCTATTACCAACAATTGCATATAGCATAGTCTTCGGCTTCACATCCGTTCTTCTCACCGTTGAAATTCCGCAAATCTTCACCCCAAAATTCGGCTTTAACGCCCAACAAATCGGTCTGCAATTCGCCGGCATGATCATTGGTTCTGTTCTAGGTGAGCAGCTTGGAGGGCGCGGTTCTGACATCTTCATGCGACGGCGATCGGCTAAGCTCGGTCAATCGAAAACTGTGACACCCGAGCACAGACTTTGGGTTTCGTATCCGGGATATGCGACTGGGATTTGTGGACTGGTTGTATTTTGTGTGCAAACCGATAAGTTGAAATCCTACAATGTTACGCCGATTGTGGGGATTGCGATTGCTGCGTTTGGGAATCAGATCATCACGACGGTGCTAGTTACTTACGCCGTTGACTGCCATCATGAACATGCGGCCAGCATCGGAGTGTTCATCAACCTTGTGAGGAGTACATGGGGTTTTATTGGTGAGTCTCTCGTCGCTCAATCCTGTTTGATTTCAGTCATACCCAAGTTTTGAGAGAGCACAAGGATAACGGCTAACATATTTGTTCAAAAAGGTCCGTTCTGGTTCCCGGACATGTTCACCAGCATCGGTCTCAGTGGCAGCGGGGGGCTTATGGTTGGCATCATGGTTGTCTTCTCTATCCTGCCCACGATGTTCATCCAATGGAAAGGAGCGCCAATTCGGACGAGAAGGGCAGATAAAGAGCTTGATCAGGTAAATACCACCGCTCAGTGAAGTCATTTTGGACTAGAAGAAAGTTCCTGCAGAAAGTAGTATATGATCTCAAAGCTCTAAGTAAATATACATGACTGAATAACTTTGCCCGTTGATCGGGTATTTTGAGTCCGGTTTAGTAATCCCACCCAAAAATCTACCTATACCCTTCATGTATAAACAACCAGCACATTACATAAAATACTAAAGGAGAAAATGCTGCGACCAATGAACAAAAAACTCTTAGTTCGTCCCGGTTCAGCCCCCTTCGGTTCCTGCATGCCTGCAGCATTGCAATCGAACTGACTATAGCCCCATCTTGTCCAGGACATCAAGTAATATAGAATACGCCGCAGCCTTCACATAGCCCATCCTAATTCCACAATTGTACCATTGCATTGCATCACTGCGTAAGACTTTACAAAGATAGTCGGCTAGAAATTGGATTACTCAACCACTTGCAGTCGCGATCAGTCAGCAGTGATTACTGATCCCTCGATGGACTCTTGGTGCTTTATTTCTCAATGTCTTGATTCGCGAGCATCACGCGAAGAAGGCCTCAGCTATAGTAATCATACAATAGGCATAACAATAGGAAACGTGCTTTCGGACTTACAGATACGCAGAGTAGGATGGAAGAACGGAAGAGTCGGCATGAATTGAGGGAGGAGAGAGAATATATAAGGAGCGCTGGTGTTCCGGGAAATAAGTTCGAGAGATAGAAAAGCATATATACATACATACTTCCAAACGTCCAAGCCAGCTTCAAGAACCCAGGTCAAAGTCCGCTTCGAATATCAAACCCCATTCAACATCTACAAGAATGGCAGGAGAACTTGTCTTCGTATGACCTCCCTTCCCATGTACTTCTCCCCACAGCAAGCACTCATACAGCATCTCCAGATCACAGGAGCAACAGGCTTCATCGGCTTCGCCGTCCTCCACCAGGCCCTCGAATCCGGATACCGCGTGCGCATCTCCATTCGCAAGGAGCCGCAAGCCCAGACCCTTTCTTCCCACCCCCTAATCGCCCCTTTCGTAGCACAAGGCAATGTCTCCTTCGCCATCGTGCCCGACATCACGGTCCCAGGCGCGTTTGATGAAGCGTTAAAGGATGTGGTTTATGTAGAGCATTTGGCGTCGGCATTGCCTAGTCCAGTGAGTACTTTCCTTTCCTCAAGAGAAAGGGAGTCAGCCGTGCTGATAAGGGAATGAAGACGGAGAATCCAGAGCAGGATATAGTGCAGCCCGCAATCCACGGCACGACATCCATCCTGACCTCCGCACTCCTCCACGCCTCCATCAAACGCATCATTATCACCTCCTCCATAGCAGCCATCCTCTCCTCAGCCGCCCAAACCGACGGCACCCCAACAGCGCCCTACACGTCATCCTCGCGCGTCTCTCCCCTGCCCTCAGGACCCTGGGCCAACGGCGTCGTGGCGTACCGCGGAGCCAAAGCCCTCGCTCTCGACGCGACGGATCGGTTCGTCGCTGAGAAGGCGCCGCGCTTTAGCATCGTCAATATCATGCCCGGCTACGTGATCGGGCGCAACGGGCTGGCGACGTCTGCGCGCGAACTGCAGAATGGGAGTAATAATGTGGTGCTGTCGCTCGTGACGGGGAATGTGGGCAAGGAGCCTCAGCCTGCTACTGTGGTTGATGTGCGGGATGTTACGAGGGTGCAGGTAGAGGCTTTGGATGAGCGGAAAGTGGTGGGAGCGTATAGGAGTTTTGTAGTTGATGCGGGGAAGGTGGATTTGAATGATGTGGTGGGGATTGCGAAGAGGGAGTTTGAAGGAGCATTTGAGGAGGGGATACTGAGGGAGGGGGGTACGAATAGTGTTAGTCATGATTTTGATGGGAGCGAAACGGAGGGGGTGTTTGGGAAGTTGAAGGGTTTGGAGGAGATGGTTAAGAGTGTTGTGAGGCAGTATGTTGAGCTGAAGGAGAAGGAGGTGTAGGTGGAGGATGGATGGGAGGACTTGAAGTGAAAAGAAGAGATTGAGCTGTAAAATGATGGTAAAATGAAATCGTACGTTGACTTCGGATACTCATCATACCTAATATAACCAACTCTTGAGAAGGGGAAAACTCCACCAAGTTCTTAGCTGAGTACGGCTCAGGACTACCTTTAAACCTCAGGCCGTAAAAACCCCCAATTAAAGAAATCAAGTAAAGAAATCAAGCAGAAAAATCAAGTAGAGGAGAATACAGTGGTAGAACTAGTCTCTGCTGGAGATGTTGAAAAAATCCTAGATGAATTGTATATCCGTAAAATTCATGCTACCTACTCACCCTTCTTCTTTTCCTCCACGCCTTGACCTCTTTCAACACGCCCATCACCAGAGGTACAGCTACCGGACCCAACAGTGGCAAGTAGACGGCAATCTTGTGCTCATCTGGGAAATAAACCTGTCCAACCATACTTTTCTCAAAGAAAGCCTTTTCCGCAGCTTCCTCAGCAATTATCGCGTTTTCCAATCCCTCCGTCCCTCCTAACCCATCACACGCTTTTCGTAAATGCTCAATTGTTGTATAAATCCCATCAGCAACGCTCTTTGGGATGCTGATTGAAGGCAGCGCAAGTGTTAATCGCGCCAAACTACCCATAGTGCCGCTGGCCTTCAACAACAATCCAGCACTGCGCACACGCACCAGAGTCATCAATCTTAGAGGCAGAGAGCCGCTCTCCGGGGCCCCAAGTAAAGACATCAACTGATTCGAGAAAATGAGCATCGCTGGCCTCAGATCCGAAATATCAGATTGGATAACCACGCCTCCCCATTGAGGAATCAGCCAACTCTTTCCTCCCCCCTCAACTTCCATATCCCCCACGTATATTATGAAGTTCACAGTGGGTGCTCCACCAATGCTGGGGCTCAGAGGCCACTCTGCAGCGTTTATAAAACCGCTCAGATCTTCCTTTTTCAGCACATTTCCATTGACTCCTGGGTTTGCGTAGAGTTGGACCTGAGTGTCGATTGTAAAATTGCTGATTGAGGAGAAGCTCTGAAGCAGGGGCTTCATGTGTTCCTCGAGGGCTGCTTCAATGTCCCAGGACGAAGGTGTGGCGGATGGGGTAAAGAGGGAGAATGTGAGATGGTAAGTTCGCGAGTACTTTATTGATCTCGTTGTCCATTTCGCAAGAGATTCTGCTACCTCCGGTACCAATGCCTTCGGACTGCGCTCTGGTGGTGCGGAACTTGTAGATAGAAGGTATGAAATCATGGCCTGCTCCTCGGCAAACATCTCTCGCAGTGTATTCGCAATGTATGTAGCTAGGAAGGAGGAGGAGGAGGAGCTCGACGGTATTTGGTTGGGTGTATAGTGGACGTCCAGTATGGGGGAGTATGATTGCAGATCTGCCTTGGACTCTGTCCCTGGTAGGAGCCTAATGACAAGAGCTACCTCCTCGTCTGACCCTCCCGTAGGCAACCCATCTACTGTTATTGATGCATTGGCTGGTGGTGAGAGCTGTAACCGCAGATGATGCGCCGAGAAATCGTTCAAGTCGTCCAATGCATGCTGAGTAGTCCGCAGAAGATGCTGAGCTTCATGATCTTGTAGCGAGTCTGCCTCTATAGATATGCGAAGTGGAAAGACAGGCCGGCATGCCTACTAATATCAGCATTGGTCCCTCAAAGAACTAGGAACCATTACCCTCCCATCAGCCCAATCCATCATCTGGTCCAGCGGCAGTTTCGCCCTGTATATTGCCGTTGTCCTCCACCATATTGGCAAGCCTAGAAATAAGACAATTGCCCAGAAAGACAATATAACGAAAAGTCGAAGTCGGATGCTCTCTGGCGTCTCAGGGGGTGGCTCCTTTTTCTTGGGCGCGACCGACACAGCGTGTGCTGGCGCATCCTCCCCCCTTTCTATCTTGCCATCCTTGACTTCAGCCTCGGAAATTGCTGGAGCAGTTGGAGTTGAGGACATGGCAATGTTGTTGCTCATCACATCTGGGAGTGGATAAAGACAACTCTCTCGACCTCAACCCCGGAAACTCGTATCCGGGTCGCATCGCGATTTCCAGGCCGATTTATTTTGCGCCCGGGCCGCATTCCGGGCCTTATGATGGATGCCATGCATTTGCTACGCCGCAGGAATTACATAATGAAAGCGTGGGCGTGCAACAGCGTGAATGATTTTATTTTATCTCCCCTTATCTCCTTTCATATCTACAAAGAAGCTCGCATACAAAGTTCATATAGATGTACGAAGTACGAAGTAACCCCCTGACAACCTTTCATGGGATCACGGGTGCTCGAGGTAAACCACCAGAGCCAAGTGATTAAGTAGTTTTCACAAGGCGGAGAGCGGCTGAATACAACTAAAGCCAAGCCCGCAACATCAGGATAATGCCTCGGCATCTCCAGGTGCGGGCATTGCTGCGAGTCGCTCTCAACACCGAGTGGCTTTAGACGCGTATTAGAGGCGATTGCAACCAATGTGAATACCTCATGGTAGTACCTGGGAAGCCGCCAATTGGATTCAGACTCCATGGCGCTGTTGTGAGCTTCTCAACTCTTTTACGGTAGCGTCACTCTTAGATAGACCTGCTTCTGCCCCTTCTCTGAGGCTGCTTTTCGTCACTTTCTTACCTTCAATGAGAGCATCATTGCTTCTTTTTCTGTTTTCTTCTTGATATTGACGAAAGCTGCTGGCGAGCGACATATGGGACATCTCTCTCAATTTCGAGCTCCACTGTCGATAAGGCATCGCAATGCCAGGTGAAACCATCCTTATCGACCTTCCGGAATATATACTGATCCCTTTCTACAGTTCCATTGGCACTCGTAGCCCCAGCGGTTGCTACTAGCTTGGCATACATCAACGCGAAAACGAGTCTCTTCTATGATTACAGTATTCTCAGCGCTGCAATCAAAGGCGCAGTCTCGACACGCCATCGGGAGAAGAAAGATAGGCTGAGCCCGTTCTATGACATTGAGCAACATGCACAAGGAAAACTGGCAAACAAAACCTTGTTATCCTTCGAGGGTCGACAATGGACATACAAGGAAGTGTACCAAACCGCTCTAAAATACGGAACGTGGCTCAAGACAAAGTACCACATCAAGCCCAAAGAGATTGTGGCGATAGACTTTATGAACTCGGAGCACTTCATATTCTTATGGGTTGGACTATGGTCCATTGGGGCAAAACCAGCTTTCATCAATTACAACCTCACGGACAAGGCGCTGGTACACTGCATCCGAGTCTCAACGGCCCGGGTCGTATTTGTAGATCCACGGGTGCAACATAATGCTACACAAGACGTCCGAGATGAGCTACCCAATGTTCAGTTTGAATTCTTTACCCCGGAATTAGAAGTAGAGCCAGTGACAACAGAAGGTGTACGGGAGCCTGACACAGCGCGATCGGAGGACAAGCCCACTAATATGGCGATACTCATCTACACAAGCGGTACTACTGGACTTCCAAAGGGTGCTATTGTCAGTTGGCAAAAAGTGTTAGGCCTTGCAAAACTTGTCCCTAGTTGGACATCTCTCAACCAGAATGATGTCTTTTATACTGTAAGTACTCACACAAGCGAGTAGAATCTCCCACTGACAACCTCAGTGTATGCCTCTGTATCACACGTCTGCCGCTCTACTTGGATTTTGCACCGTAGCCATTCTTGGTGGAAGCCTTGCCCTTGGCAGAAAGTTCTCCACCAAGACTTTCTGGGCAGACTGTCGGTCAACGAATGCTACCGCAATCCAATATGTCGGCGAGACTTGTCGTTACCTCCTCTCCGCACCCACAGAAATTGACTCGGCCACAGGTCAGAACCTCGACAAGAAGAACAGCGTCCGACTAGCAGTTGGCAATGGTCTACGACCCGATATTTGGAATAAGTTCAAAGAGCGCTTTGGCATTCCTGAAATCGCAGAGTTCTACGCTGCAACAGAAGGCACTAACGGATCTTGGAACTTCAGCCGCAACGATTTCTCCAAAGGCGCAATTGGGCGTGCCGGTACGCTCCTGAAATTTCTCTCCCGAAAGGTCACCGTCCTCATAGAATTAGACCTAGAAACCGAACAGCCCTGGCGGGATCCAGAGACCGGATGCTGCAAACGAGTCGAGCCTGGCGAACCAGGAGAACAGCTATACAAATTAGACCCGGACAATATCTCGGCAAGCTTCCAAGGCTACTTCAACAACCCCTCCTCCTCAGACAGCAAAATCTTGCGTAACGTGTTCGAGAAAGGCGATGCCTGGTTCCGAACCGGCGACATGCTGATCTCTGATTCCGAAGGCCGCACTTATTTCAATGACCGCATTGGCGACACATTCCGTTGGAAAGCCGAGAACGTCTCCACCAACGAAGTATCCGAAGCACTCGGCCACCATGCCTCTGTGAACGAAGCCAACGTCTATGGCGTAGAGCTTCCGCACCATGATGGTCGCGCGGGCTGTGTAGCGATCGTGCTGGCGCATGAGCCCAGCGAGAAGCTGATGCGTGATCTTGCATCGCATGTTCATGAGCGGTTGCCTAAGTTCGCGGTGCCGTTGTTTTTGAGAATTACGAAGGCCATGCAAACGACTGGGACGAATAAGCAGCAGAAGCATGTTATCAGGGCGCAAGGTGTTGATCCGGAAAAAACTAGTGGTGATGAATTTTATTGGTTGAAGGATGGTTCTTACGTTAAGTTTGGACCCAGGGATTGGGATGAGTTGAATGGTGGGAGGGTTAAGTTGTGATTGTATGATTATTAAATAAAGGCATCTACTAGGATGGGCATTCGCCCGATATTTGTAGTAACGAATTAATGAAAATTGGACTGGCAACTAGAGGGGGAAAAGTGCTAGTTAATAGGTGTAAACATCTACACTTGAATTGATGAAGAGATACGGTATTGTGGTCATTATGGTCGCTATGTGAAGGATATATAGTCCCCCTTTCCCCTAGGATATACCAGTATGGTACGCAAGGAACGTAGACGTAACGTACCAATGTTCCGCTAGCTACTGTACTGTAACGCAGAATCTTGGATTATCCCAGTGGGCTGGTGAGACATTCGAACCAGAAGTCGGGTTCACTGGTTCGCCTGAAGACTTCAAGGCTGAAGTTCCCCACAAGATGACGAGTCACATTTACACTACTTAAAGTATAAATACATTCCAAACAACGTCGCCGGTGAATTTTACTTCTTTCTTTCACACAGATTGTAGAACGTCTTCCTCAGCATCATATCTCATTATCCCTTATCCTCTACTTCAAAAGCATGGACCAAGTGTGTCTAGAACGGTGAGATGCGATCTATGTGCTTTGTCCTTTTCTTTCGGATATAGCGGCATACCTCTACAAGGTACATGCAGTACGAAGTTCAGCAATTGATTTGAACCTTTGCTATTTTTGATGCTTAGTAGAGCGCTGTTTCAGGTCCGTTGTTCGGTTACTATAATACCGTACTGTACTGTACATGTTTAGTTAGAGTAGCCGGAAGGATTTCATGTATGAGGCTTCCTTGGTTTCTTTATTATGCTTCTCGGGTTTTCGTTCTATTTCCAGAGTCGTAATTACTTACTTAGGTAGGTAATCCGTGCCACCCCCACCCCTATCTTCTCATCAAGTTCTAGAGACGCGATAGGACAAAGTTGGGATTAAAGTGGTTCAGCGGCTCAGCGACCTAGCGCCATTTTTAGTTTTGAAGATACCTGACAGGCTCTTCTGCAACGGCGTGAAGGACGAAGGACGAAGGACGAAGTAAAATATGCAATGTAGGAAGGTGTGTCAGCAGTCCCAAAAGGCTCCATCGCCAAGGCTCTTATTCCTAAGATCACGTACATTGTATCTTTGTCTGAAATTGGGCGGGATGCTTAGCCGGCCCTTATCATCTATTGCTTTCCCCACAGTCCCTCTCTTCTTCTCTCCGCTTCTTCTTTTCCTTCTCCTTCTCCATCTCCATCCCACTCTCACCATCTTTATAAGTCCCCAAGGTGTCGATGGCTAGCGCCTGAAGTCTGCCTCCATGATTGGCGTCAACCGCAGCCGCCTGTTTCCCCTTGCCTGCCTCTCTCTCTTCTCCCTTATGGTCCTCTTCGTGCTCTACTATCGATTCCCCGCTGCCGCCTCGTTGAGAAAACCTCTGCCACCGACAAAATTGCGCGTTGACCTTGGGCCGACGGATCAGAAATCAATCACCGGCTTAGCATGTACTGGCCCGCGAGGGAAGTTGCTGGATGAGAAGGATGTTGAAAGTCTGCCGCGACCCGTTCACAATCTTGACGTAGCGTACCCAATACCAACCACCGGGTCGTACGTAGCGCTAGGTTTCAATCAGTCGTGGTTGACATTCGAAGGACGATATGGGCCCTATGGATTTGGCGAAGAGAGTCCTGAATACCGTTTCTCGCGAGCAGAATGGGATAAGGTGAACTGGGGGAACCTCCAGGACGACTGTCTGGTTACAAACGAAGGGCGCTTTCATGCCAAGAAGGATGGCACACTACACTTGACAGCGAAGCCTCGATTTCGGCTCGTGGGCGAGGGCGAAGCGCACGATCCACCAAGGTCAAAGACTGGCAGGCAAGCGATTGTGATAAGGGCATGGAGCACGTATAACTACCAACCAGAAGACATGTGGAACCTGCGATCGATCATCAATGAAGCGAGCTTGGCGACTGGAGGGGAGTACACGGTAATCTTGCTGGTTGATGTCAAAGATGAGAATGGGCATATGATTCACAAGGACGACGATTTCTATCAGAAGGTGCTAGAAGAATCTGTTCCGCCAGAATTTCAGGAAATCGCGGTCCTGTTTCATGAGACCTTGCTTCTAAATTGGTACGAAAAGGTCGGGGAGTCTCAGTACGTATCTAAATAGTCTACCTGGATATTCACGTATACTAACGGCTTTGCAGCACTTTCTGGCAGGTCATGCAACCGCTCCAACTTTTCGCCCACTTCTACCCCGAATTCGATCATTATTGGCAAATAGAGATGGATACACGCTTCACTTCACACGTTGGCTCTATGCTACAAGGGTTCCACTCATTCAGCAAATCTCAACCTT
The DNA here is from genome assembly GCF_007821495.1 of Lachnellula hyalina. Taxonomy (NCBI): domain Eukaryota; kingdom Fungi; phylum Ascomycota; class Leotiomycetes; order Helotiales; family Lachnaceae; genus Lachnellula; species Lachnellula hyalina. Next base: position 143,544 of record NW_022157168.1, read on the forward strand.
ACAAACAAGCGCGAGAGCGTGCATCTTGGGCCTACATTCCGAAACTACATGGCACGTACGCTGAATTCAGTCGTGCTATCAATGAGACTATGGAAGGCGAAGCTACGGTGTGGGGGCCTATCAAGATCGAAGAGTTGGAACCAAAGGGCCCCGTTCCACCTGTCGAGAATGGGAGAGATGATAATTTCGAGTGGGGGGTTGGACGCGATGCTGATCTCGTCATCCTCGACCAACTCAACGAGGTGGGCCGCTTCGAAAGGACTGAGGATTGGGTTTTCAGGGATTGGATTGGTGGCGGGCTCCCAGCAGATACCCCCCGCTTTGTTTGTGTCCCTGCGCAAGCGAGAGCATCCTGGGATCTCCTCAGAGCCGCACACCGTGCCCAGCATGATTTGGGGCTTCGAGTCCCATCCGAAGCCACACTGCCCTCGTTCGCGGCCTGGCATGGACTCAAGACAATCAGTGTCCCCTTGCCGAAATTCCAATTCCATGAGCGAGACATCGGAGAACTTGCTTATGTCTTGAACGGGGGCGGTCTCGACCAATTCAAAGATGGCATCGCGCATGGTCCAGGAGTGTATCGAGGTAGCTCGTTTAACTTTTTTGTCCGTCCGATGACTTGGGGTTGGGTACCGGGGCTGCCCGACACAATTTTTGACCACTGGATGAAAGGTCCTAACGAAGCTAAGGGAGAACGACCCCTGTTTATGCCAGAGAGTGGAGGCAGCGTGTTCGCACCTGGACTCATAATCCACCCCAGGAAGACGAATCCAGGATAGGTCGAATATGAATAAATGTGTATGAATGCCTGGAAAATTAAAACGTACTATACCTTATGGGCGCTCACAACGGCTTTCGACTTCCCTATTCCTCTCGAGGCATGTCTTAGAGGTCGCTCCTTCGATTTTTGGGTATCCGGGGGACCATGAGATAAGGAGTTGCGACAGGGGCAACGAGAAATCCCGCCATTTGAAAGAGTTGCGATAAAGTCGACGGAGTTGAGATTGCAAGAGTCTCATTGACATCTCGCGGACACGAGTAGGATTACTCCGTATTAGGTCTTGCATTATGGGTTGAGAAGCTTCCCACGGATATGTTTTGGTCGAGGTTCATGGAGCTCGGCCCCAGGTTTCGGGGGGCGAGATGGCGAGATGGTGGAGGCTTGAAGATTCAAACAAACTTATCAGATTAGTGATCCATTCAATACAAATTATAAGAAACCAATCTATGGTGTCAGGAGCACCAAGGGCAGAACAAATCAAACTTACCTCTTCTTACATAGAAAACAACACAACAATTCCAAGTAACGAAGTAGTGCGGGTTTCGACGATTCTGATATTCAATAGAACACTTTTCAGGACTGGAGCTCTGATAGAACTACAAAATGACTCTGCTAGACGGGTATGGGAGGTAGATATCCAACAGTGTTCTTTTGTGAACGGAGACTGTCCTAGACGGGCGTTGGAGGGTTTGTTAATATTAAGGGAGCTCTAGCTAGCTAACGCGGCTGCAAATCCATAGTCTCATTCCTGTTGTATTGGGAGCTGAAGGCCGAGGCTTGTCTCAGACATATACCTATATACTACCCAGCCACTGTAAAGCTCACACCTAGAATAGTGTGCGGGGTACAGTAGCGGTGGGTTGCGTGGATTACAGAGGCTAGAGGGTCTCAAAAGGTCGGTCTAGAGCGGGCGGTATGAACAATATGCCTGCGCATGTCTGAGAACTGGCTTGCAAAATAACCTAAGCGAGAGCCCCGGACTATTGGATCCAGGGGTACGCGTATGGTCCAGCCCGCCCGCTCTGATTCTGGGACGGACCGCACGCTTCGTTCTCTACAGAGCCAGTGCTTCTCGGGCGCCAAACCTCAAACCAGATGCGTGGTGAGTGCCCACTCCGCAGCTAGGCATTTCAGCTCGCAACTGAATCAATCGTTGGAGTCATGGTGGCTAAGCTGAGATCATCTTTCTGGGAAAGACTAATGATGAATGTTTCGGGAGGGGAAAACTATATTAAGATAGTTCTCAGAGGATAGTACAAATGCTCCCACAGGTCCTCAAACGCAAAGGTCGAGAGATCAACTTCATCAGCTTGATTATATTTTTTTGAGATACCTTAGAACTTACTCGCACTGCAAAAGCATCATGGCATTTGCCCAAAGTGGATTCCGTCCAGACTACGAAACTGTCGACCAGCAAATTAAAACAACGACCATCCAGAAATGACTCATTGTATGCTGCGATGGGACTTGGTTTGCATCAGATAAAGGCACCCAGAACTTGCCATCAAATGTTGCTAGAATCGGACGTCTCATAGCAGCAGAAGGCACAGCATGGACAAATGAACGTGGAAAGCAAGCAGAGATAGTTCGAGTACCCCAAATCGTGTATTACCAGAGTGGTGTTGGTACTGGCAACCTTACATGGCTCGATAAACGAGTTCAAGGTGAGTCGCATTCCGAGTCTTCATGGAAAGACAATGGCTGAATACAACCATAGGTGCATTTGGTCATGGCCTAGATGAGAGCGTCTGTTCTGCCTATAGCTTTCTCTGCAATAACTACGCAGATGGGGATGAAATATTCCTGTTTGGATTCTCCCGGGGCGCCTATACCGCCCGAGCTCTTGCTGGTCTTGTCCTTGCTGCTGGGTTCATTCCTCCTGGATCCATGACGGCGTTTTATGGCATGTATCAGGCCTACAAGAAGAAAGAACGTGGGCAGCATTTCCAAGACACGGAATAGTGGAAGGAAAATGAGGAGAAGCTGAACATTCGCTACAAGCATGTCAGCGTGAAATTCATCGGTGTCTGGGATACAGTGGGCAGTCTGGGACTTCCTGATAGCATGTTATCCCAAGCGACGAATTGGAACAAGGGCTATCAATTCCACGATACGGAACTGAGTGGAAGTGAGTTGCTAATACCGTTGTATATATTGCCTTCGTTTGCTAATACTTCCAGGAATACAGAAAGCTGCACATGCCCTCGCCTTGGACGAGTATCGCGGCACTTTCTCACCCACCATGTGGTATCATAAAGGCGCGGATCATGGCTATGCTTCGGAGTTGACCCAGTGCTGGTTTCCTGGCTATCACGCACATATTGGCGGTGGTACTGTGAACGGCGAATTGGATGAATCCTCCATAGATGACCTCACTCTCGCTTGGATGATCGATCAAACGGGTGATACTCTCACCTTTGACGAAGCCGAGATCAAGAAATTCGTCGAATCGCAGGCGGATTCGCACAAATGGGGTGAAGGCAATCTTACCGACAGTGCGTCGGTTGCATTTCTGGCACCGGGCGCTGGTGGTTGGAAGACCAGAACACCAGGCGAATACAAACTCACAATCCCCGAAATCCAAAAACAGAAAGACGATCCAACGCGGCCGGTGTGCCGTACAGAAGAATTTATTCATCCGTGCGTTAGGTATCGAATGGGCTTGATGCAGCACAAGCCGAAAGAGCTGGGAAGTGTACCCGGACGGGTATGGGGCCAAACGCCAATTGAGAAGTATGAGCCTGCAGCGTTGAAAGGCTTCGTTCCCACTGTACCAGATGACCTATTCTACAACCTGTTGTGGAAGAAGCCGGCGCAGAAAAAGGGGGGCGAAGAAGTTGAGATTAGGGAGTACAAGATCTCGCCATCGTGGGACGGTTTCTGGCATCATTCGGCTGGAGTGGAGAGGATGATTGTGCCAGCGGATATTATGAAGGAGTTGGACGCGACGAATAATTATGGAGAGAAGGATTTCATCAAGCAAGCTCCTCCACCACCTCCAAACAGAGGTTTCCAACCAGTTGAGTGATAGGGTGGTAATCACCAGGGGAGATATCAATTTTCATTGAGTCAGGGTCTGCCAGCGTGACAATATTACCTGGCCATTGCAAATATTTCGAATACTACATAGGTACTCTCGACTGGTCATATATACACATGATTCTTCTTGTACTATATTTACAGAACACCTTTGAAATCTCCCGTTCTCTATTAAGTTGTTTTGAATCTTATGTGTAATTTCTCGAAGAGCTGGTAGTAAATTTACAAACAGGACATAATGTTATCGTGTACATGAATCTGGGACTGCGCACTAAGGAGTCTAGTAACTGAGTATATTCTTCAGGAGGATAGCAAATAATGTCGAGGCAGTTGGCCATCCATCATTCACCCCACTTTACTTTTCGCCCCCTAGAAAACAGTCGACGGAGTGTCGCGGGGCATTTTGAAAGTGCGGGGAAATTTTAGTCTTAACGTCAGATAAAACACTTAATATTTAGCTCAAATATATCAACTCTATCTCACATATATTGTACCAATCTGGAAGCAGTCGCGATGGCAACCAACGTCCCCTCCTTTTCGTCCCTTCCCTTGCAGAAGAATGGAATTCGCGGAAATGCATGGGGCCTGTTTGGCAAGGACGATGAACTCGGAATGCTCAATCGATTGACCCCTAAGACTACCATCGCTGCTACTAAAGAGATTGTACATGGCATTCGGATTTCTACCGACTGGTCACTGAACAAGCCAAGCGTGCCTTGTTTCGGTCGGCAGCAATTCCATCAGCATATCCACCACAAGGAACCGAGGACTGTCAATGATGATATTTTGACTTTGAACACCCAGTCGAGTTCTCAATGGGATGGTTTTAGACATTTTGGTATGTATTTTTGAAACATATCATCATGTAGAGCTGATGATAGTTCATACAGGATACCAAGATCACAAAGTCTACTTCAATGGATGCAAGCAAGAAGACGTGCACAATTCTACCCAAAATGGAATTCACGGTGCGCTCTTGTTCCTCTTCTTTTCCCCTCTCTCACCTGCTAATCTCATCCCATCCCCAGTGTGGGTAGAAAATGGAGGTATCGTGGGCCGCGGAGTTCTCTTGGACTACTGCTCCTGGGCCGAATCAGAAGGCAAGCTGCTACCAGCCCTTGAGACTAGCAACATCCCCATTTCCGACTTCCAAAAAGTCGCAGAGTACCAAGGCGTTACTTTCAAACCGGGCGATATCCTCTTCGTCCGGACTGGATACGTTCGAGCCCTCGACGCAATGTCGAAAGACGAAGCTGTGGCGTATTCAGCGACTCCGCCGACTGCTATTGGCGTCGAGTCCTGTGAAGAGACGTTGAAGTGGATTTGGGACCACGAGTTCTCGGCTGTGGCTGGTGATGCGATTGCTTTTGAGGCACTACCATTTCAGAGTACAACCCACTGGATACACGAGGTAAGCAACCCAATTTTGTGTTTACTACTCCTCGAGTCTTTATGTTAGAAGTCCTGAAAAGTGTTGAGGTACTAATTTGTTATAGTGGTTACTTGCTGGCTGGGGTCTTCCAATCGGAGAGTTATTCGACTTGGAGAACTTGGCTGCCGAGTGCAAGAAACAGAAGAAGTGGAGCTTTTTCTTTAGTAGTATGCCCTTGAAGGTAAGGTATTGTCCTTGTCTGACTATTGAGAACTAATTATAAACAATCCAGGTTCCTGGCGGAGTTGCGAGTCCACCAAATGGTGTGGCCATCTTATGAAGTAATGGCAAAATCTCTTTTAATTTCGACAATCCCCTAGTTTTCCGTTAATCATTCACTCTCACGACGTCTCTTTGATGAAAAGTGTTTTTATTAGCAGCTTCGTGCGCTCGAACAACCAAATGTCGCGAGGGTGGAAGTTCTTCTAGTACCATGGATCACCTATTCACTTGAGCATATGATAGCGTTAAAAAGGTCCATCGCATATGAACTCTCCCAGCTAGATGCATTAGAGATTGATTCAGTGCATTATTGTTGTCCTACAATATCACTGTTAGAAGTTGGAGGATTATTTTGAAAGACCTAAGACAATGCTTTAAAGACATCTAATAGTCGGTCCTCCTTCTTAGCTCGCTTCGCTCACAGTCGGCGAAAGCAAATATCCCACGCTAAAAACTAAAAGCTAAGGAGGAAGACGACTATTAAAGGAGGAAAACCGTCTCCGAGAAGCTGACTTCCCTTATCTTCTAGGACCTGCCTTTGCTAGTACAAGCCTATATCCACATCCTAAAGAGACGGGTATTCTTTAATCCGCATATGTGTGTGAATTCCCTCCCAAAACATAACAATTCTGCCGCCTAAGCAAAGAAGAACTAAAATAAGAACTTAAACAAAAATATAAAAAGAAAATGACCACCGCAGGGATCGAACCTGCGACCTGCTGCGATATTAGGAACAAACAAATGTAACCATGTAAAGCAGACGTGATAACCACTACACCAGGCGGCCTTTCTTCGTTTAAATTGTTTATTTCAAAATATATCACTAATAAGAAGTATAGTATAAAACTCGAAGTTCAGGGCCCAATTTTAACCGAAGCTTAGGCTATAAGCGCAGACGCTACCTACATTTCAAACCACCATGTTCACATTGTCTCTTTTAGATAGAATCACTTAGATTAGTTTTCGAAATCTATTCTTCAAGTACATCTTTCAGGTAAAGCAACTCCCTTCTTTACAAAATAAATAATTAGACTCTGAAAGGCTTTCCTATGCGTCTACAGCGAAAACATAAGTATTGCTTTAGATAGACGGCCCTTTCGCAATTGTCCCCAAGTCTAGCTATGGGAAAGCTGTTCTCTCACCAAACTTAGTTTCTGCGTCATGTTCTAATATATTGACTATATAATTATTATTCAAAATGGTATAGAACTCCACGCAACATGCCGTCCATTCTAAAGTTTCAGCCAACCCAATCACTCTCCACAGCCAACTTCCCTTCTTCCCACTCCCTACCTCCATCTTACTTCTCCTCCCACATATCACTATTTTAGTGCTTGAGAAGCTTTCCTAACCTCTCTCCGTTATCACTCTCATCAATCACACCGCCATTGACATTAGCGGCACACCCTGCCCATTCACCTCCACCTCCACCTTTACATTTCCCTGCTCTCCCTTTTCCGCATCAGTCTCTCCATACCAAGCCCAGATGAAGCACCCCAGCAAGACGCAGATGCCACACCAGCCAAAGGCGGAGAACATAGCATAGAAAACTATGTCAACCTTAATGCGAGACGAATTAGTGTGGATATGAGGTGGAGAAGCGGGGACGACTTACTGGCTGAGTAAAGGCTTTTTCGATAGGGGAGAAGGAGATGGAGCTGATGTTTGTCGTGGTGGGGAATTGAGGTGGCATTTTGATTATGAACTGTCTTTGACAAGTCGTGGATTTTACAGATGTTTAATAGACGGTAATAGTCTGTGAAATGAGTATTGCATAACTTGCTCTAATGGAAGAAAGAGAGAGTGGGGAGAGGAAAGACGAAAAGTATATAGATTGTACAGGCGAGAAGAAACTGAATATTCTTAGTCTAAATTCTAGTACTGCCATTGTGATGTCAGAAACCAAAAGACCCTTACCGATGTGGCTGGTTCCTATATCTAGCCTCGAAATAGACACTCATGGCTCAAGGACCATCTTGGTGTGTTTTAACCTCTGGACCCTGCACTGGCTTAGTGCCCGGCCTCCCATAGTCCGAGGTAGACTGCAAGTTATGTTTCTCTTCATGCAGCGATAGCTGTCTCATTCTTCACAGTATGCTCGAATAGCAGAAATAACCCTTCTCCTCGAGGAAGGCTTATCGAAAATTTGCGCATGGTCCAGGTCTTTGAACCAGAGAACGTCGATACCAGATCCACGCCAGGGACGAGATTTCCACTCTTCTTTTTCTAGATCCTCGTCGCGTATAATTTCACCGCCTCTCATTCGCACAGATGCATCTTCATCCACGGGCCCGTTAACATCTATAAGGTCTGGGTCCTGGTCACTGTAGCCATTTGCTAGCTCAGACTTCGGTTGGTCACTCAAGTATTTCCCCACTGCTTCTGTGTCGACAATGAGGTCTCTTCCACTCAAGCTGACTGTCGTTTTCCTCCCTACTAGATCTTTTTTCCACAACACGTTCTCGTTCCAGAAGAAGTGCCGGCTGAGTGTATGGCTGACACCCATATCCATGCTCGCGAAGTAATACAACTGGTGCTCGTTTGCATGCTTTGGTTTCCTCCGGGTGAAATTGTAGGCGACATCTGGCAGATGAAGTAATATTGATACCGGATCGATCAAGACAACTGACCCGATACGCTTCGCAATGGATGGTGTTTTGAGAAGATGGGTACTAATAACAGTTCCGTAGCTGTGAGACGAGAGTATGAATTTCTGGTCTGGGCCAAAATGCTTGAGCAGAATTTGATCTATCTCAGCACACATTTCTTGTCGGCTTAACGCGTGGTTTGTAATTCTAAAAGACACTGGCATTATCTCGATGGCGATGATCCCAACCTGCTCTTCTGGATCCGTAGATTTCACACCATCTATCGAGTTGAGCTCCCCCAAGAAGTTCGTGTAGGGATAAAGCCCGATACCGATTCCGTGGATGAAGACCACTGGGAGTTTTGTAGTTGATGTGTGAGGTCTGTACCAATATGTAGTGTGCTTCGCAGGCGATCGATGTCGAGCGAAAATGGTCTGCCATCTAAAAGGAAAGAGGGTGAAAAATCGAGTAAGGCTTGTCCGGTGAAACTGGAAGCCGAGGAAGAGCATTTTCATGGAGGTCAAAAAGTCGACAAAGCCAACACACTATCAAATGTTAGCCAGCTAAGCAGACGAGAGTTGGAATGGGAGGGCCATACAGTATACCAAACCAAGCTGCGGTGCAACATGCCAACTCGATCCAGCGTCGTACGCAAGCACTTCGCATCCCCAGTTCCTTCCTCTATTGGCCTCCCCAGCAGCTTCTCTAACGCAGACACATACTCCTCGAGTTCCTCGTCATCTTCTCCAGGTGGCCCACCACGGTTGAAGAATGCCCAGAGAAGAAACTCCTTCAGATTCTCCCTCTTGATCTCAGACAAAGGTGCCCCCAAAAACCATTTCCGCAAATATGCCTCTGGGTCCGGAATGTTATCGTTGCAAAGTCGGAAGAGCTCTGTTCGTTCTTCGCGCGTTGGGGCAGGTGGGTGAACAGCTTCGCGCTGGAGGTATATATTGTAAGGAATGTACACGCAGAGGAAGAACAGCGTCTCTGCTATGGCGATGCTCTCGATGATGAGCGGGACGCGGTATGTTGCGGCCTTGAAGCCAAAGAGGATGATGCTCAAGACACAGTATAGAACTGCGAGGGGTGCAAGGTAATGCAAACCCACTATACAGAGCCGTATAAAGTAGAACTCTGGGCGCGATGTTCCTATCATGGTGGTCGCGTGGGTACGAGAATGGGGTTGTGGGGTGGAAGCGCCAGTCTGGCGGTATTGGGAAGAATATTTATATTTGCATGTCAACGCGGGGAGTCTTTACTTTGGAGTAAGGTTTTGGAATCCTCAACAATATGGTAGTGTAGGAGCCTAGTCATTTCAAAGGATGGCCAACAGGGTTGAGAGAAGGAGCGGGGTGGTGGATGCGTGGGCTGAGTATTCAAACATCTGGGGTCATAGCTGACTATTTTTACGATGCGATTTCACATGGCATAGCCTCGCCTCGGTCTCACTACAGTTACAAGTATACGAAGTACTCGGCTCGGTATTTGCAATCTGCATAAACTCGTCATCCCGAGATCACGGTGCCGGCAGGGCGATCTGGACTACTTGGCTTGGTACCTGATCTGGTGCTAATAAGGCTTGTGACAGGTATTGTTAGGTACCTAGTTTTCTTAAAGAGAGTCGCGAGGGCTACCATCACATGCGGAAGAAAGTCGAGAATGTGATCCGAGACCTCTACCCTTTTTCCTTATACACTGATTTAGCTAGTATATATTTGTACCTTGGTTTGTTGAGACTGCTGCCTGCCACAGGAAAGCACAGCATTTGCATATGATTGCTGAACGTGAGCATAGCTCATCATACCATCTCCCATCACTAGATGAAGACAGAAAGCCTCGGATAATACCAATAGTCTGCTTGTACTCCATGTTCTCAGAGGTACCGGAATACACTCTCGTAAGATTACCAAACCTTGACTGTAAAGTAATCTATTCATCAACCCAAGTACCCTCCATCAATAGCATGCACTTCTCCCCCAATGTCATCTCCGCTGTTAGAACTTATGTGGATGGTTGAACCGGCCAAACTCAGCTGGCACTCTCCATCTTCCTGCAGGCATTCTTTTCAAGATTTTTGTTTTCGTTGCAGACCCATCTTTGATAGCTTTCGTCAAGTCGGTCTCAATATATCCCGGCCTTTACGTTAATACGTTTCCATTCGTTATTCAACGCTATTGTGAACTTTCCAATGACCCCTTTGCTTGCGGTGTAGGCCGGTATCTCGATGCTTCCTGTGAGAATCGTCATCCTTGCAATGAAGATAATTTTCTTCCTTGCTGCTGCTCATGTTCCCGCGTTCTTCAGTGTAGTATTGAGCCAATAGTTTGCCAGGTCTCTGCTCAATTGGAACCCGCCGTAAGGTTTACGCCTATCACTTCATCCTATGTCTTATCTTGAAAGTCCTCGGTGAGACAGCGGTGCTGAAGACCAGCGCTGTAGCTGAAGACATTGATTCCATGCCCATCGCAAGCAAGTTGGGCGACTAGGAATTGAAGCTTAGCTCGGGATCTAAGATCGCGTTCGTAGACATATAATTCGCGACCTAGAAGATGGACGTCGGTCTGGATTGAGGAAACGTTCTGGGATTTGGGGTCTCGGAGAAGAAGAGCAATCGAGGATCCTGCAGAAGCCCTGTTATATAATCAGCACAGAACATTTTAACATACGGTAGCGACAGGTAAAATACAACTGCAAGAGGTCCATCAATACCTCTTGTGCCACCAGTTATTAATGCCTTCTTGCCTTTCAGCCCAAACATAGTTGATAAGTATGATTCCATCGAGGATATTAATGTGGTTGCGGATGCGGGATAAAGTCCGCCTCGCCCCTCCGCCATGACACTTTGTGACTCGCTAAATATTTGTGCAAGCCCCTGGTATAAATTTCACAAAACTCCATCTTTAAAATTCCAAGCACACATGTGATGGGACAAGGAGAAGAGCCTTTCAATGTCAATGTCGATCCAGGTCAGTAGATATTCCATACTATTACTATTACTATTGCTTTTGCGTTAACAATTTACTTGGCGGTCATTCCTTCCTTGCATCTGCAGCAATATATGTTCGAAGCAAGTTTTGTGGGGGCATTAAACCATCCTCCTAAAATCTACCCATGCTCCTCTGCCAATATGTGCATTTGAATCTACCAATATCTACTCTCAAATGCTGTAATGTCTAACTTGCAATTCTCAACTGACGAAACGCTAGCATGATCACACGCTCAATCCCGTGACAGCCCTTGAATTCTATAGAGACTCATCCAGCACTCTTCTTTTGGCTGGAGAAGGATCTTTCTTGAAGGTCTTTGAAGCCGAGACGTCAAAATTACTTTCCCAGTGTGAGATATTCGACGGGCAAGCTATCCATGGAATTATTGTCGCCGATGAGGGCATCAGAAACGAAGATGAGTTACAGGCGGTCATTTGGGGTGGGCATTGCCTCACTTTGCTCACCAAAAAGGCTCTCGACCAGCTTTTGAGGGGAGATTTGAGCAGTCTTGTGGCACCCACAATATCAGTATCGGATTGGATTCTTGACGTAGCTATAAGTAGCCATGATAGAATCAGCTGTATTCTTGTGACGGCTCACAACACTGTGCTCCAAGCACGACTTGATCAAAATGCCGAGCAAGTTTCGCTTGAGGAACTGCCATCACCCTCGAAATCTATTCTGTACTCTGCACATCTGATCTGGGATACTAGCAGGCGGATTCTCGTCGCAGCCGGAACTGTCTTTGGGGAGATCATAGTCTGGGATTGTGACGTGTCGGAAGACGGCAAATTTGGTGAGAGCAAGGTTCTTTTCACCTTTACAGGACACGAAGGTTCCATTTTCGGAGTCAACATTTCACCTATCATCATTGGCCCTGGTCATGTTCGCACGCGATTACTTGCAAGTTGCAGCGACGACCGAACAATACGTATTTGGGATCTCTCGGAGTCATTGACAATCAATACCGAATTGAACATCATAAATCTACCTCGAGAAACCGGATTTGGGAAGAACGAAGACCAAAAGCCTAGCGTTATATCTCAAGAAAGATGTGTGGCCAGCATAATGGGCCATTCTTCAAGGATATGGCGTGTTAAGTTCTTGGTCCAAAGATCAAGCTCGTACGATGATTTTTCAATCGTCAATATCCTGTCCTTTGGAGAAGACTCAACTGCACAGCAGTGGGGGTTGGAATTTGGTGCACCACACAACCTCTCCGAGTCTAAAGATACTGGCAACCAGAAAACAAAGCCCGTGTATTCAAGGGCTATTTCAAGATATGAGGGTCGCCTTCGCCAGGTCAATACATTCGCATTCCACGGAGGGAAGCACATATGGTCAACAGATCTACTTCCCCCAGAAGATCCGGATACAGATTATACTTTAGTGACAGGAGGCGCCGATGGGAAAATATCACTGTACAACGTAAAGCCGACAGGCAACAACACGACCCTGAAGAGCCCTCACGAGATTGATACCACCTCTTCATCAAAAGAGTGGGACCTCGACGATGTCTACACCTCTCTCCTCTCAAGCTCTCCTACAACCGATTTCAACACCTCCGATATACTGGTAGCATCAATCCAGGAAGAACCTGTACCTGCAACATCCACAAATGGCAAAGCAGCCAAGATAAAGAAGCCTAAAAGGCTACCGAAAGATGCTCTCAACCGGTACGCTTTTGTCTCAGACGACAGTTTCATCGCTACCACCACCTTTGGACGAGTGTTACTTGGCCAAATTGACACTTCTCTCATGTGGAAAGAACTGAAATTCCCAGAACCGGGCAACAAAGACCTGAAGTCTTACTCCGTTGTCGAAGGGTTCCCAGAGCTTGGCCTGGTTCTCCTAGCTGGTGCAAATGGGAAAATATATTCCTACTGCCTAGGGTCGAGTCTTGAGGAGGTGGGAAGTATGGAGAGCAAGGTCGCCGATATGTTCAAGATTGTCGGCCGGCGTAGTAATGCGTTGCTAGTCACTACTCTTGCATCCGGCACTGCTACTCTATTTACAGTTGAGACAAACGGCCGCGGCTATGCTGGGTTTCGAAATCGAAGATTGTGTACTCTGCCTGAGAAATTCGTTGTTACCAGTGCCGGTATGAGTAATGAACTGTTGGTACTGGGTTCAAGGAATGGTTCACTTGCCATCTACGATCCTGAACAGTTGTACAGCCCATTGAGTGTTTGGATTGAAGAGGAATGTACTGCAGGAGATGCCATCACCGCCATTATCCCACTCCCTGCAAACCAACCTGAGGAAAAGACGTACTTCCTAACCACCGGCCGAGACGGACGCTATTCCATCTTCACCACTCTCAACGACAACCAAATCCAACCCATCCACCACGGAACACCACCCTTAGGCCCCAACATCGAAGGTGCATGGTTTACCAGTCCAGGTGGAGAATTAATTCTCTCCGGCTTCCGCAGCAAAAGCTTCATCGTATGGAACGAGACCCTGCAGCATGAAATCAGCAGCGTCGAGTGCGGTGGCGCGCACAGAAGCTATGCCTACTCCCCCCTCGGGCACTTCATCTACACGAAAGCTTCCAAATTCTACATGCACTCACAATCGTCCACATCATCTCACAAAGCCATCAAGCGTGGCGGCCACGGGCGCGAAATAAAAGCCTGTGCCGTATCTCCAGATGGCAACTTCTTCGCCACCGGAGCAGAAGACACAGCTCTCCGAATCTGGCAATACTCGGACAGCTCCTCGCAACTAGAGAACCGCTTCAACTGTCTCTCCGTAACGCAAAAACACACCGCCGGTATCCAGCACATGCAATGGCACGGTGCTTCCTACCTCCTCTCTAGCGGTGGCAACGAAGAATTCTTCATCTGGGCCATAACGTCCATCCCATCCCCCGGCATCGGGATTGGCATCATCTGCGAAGCCAGCTGCCCTGAACAGAGCGCTGAGAAAGACCTGCGGATCATGTGTTTCGACGTCTCGTCGCTGTCTTCCGGAACACTGCTTATCAGCGTGGCGTATTCGGATTCCACAATCAAAATTTACGCGTATGCGAAGACGACTGGGTTTGAGCTGCGGGCTAGGGGCAGGTATACGAGTTCCTGCCTCACACAGATTAGACATGTGGAGGTCGGGGACAGGCGGGTCAGGTTGCTCACTGCAGCGACGGATGGATATCTCACGCTTTGGGAGAGCGAGTTTACTACGACAGCGACGGCGCTTACAGTGCTAGAGAACAAGAGAGTGCACCAAAATGCCGTCAAGGCACTCGATGTTTCCTCTCTAGGTTCGAATGGAGATATGCTTGTCGCAACAGGCGGTGACGACAACGCGCTAGCATTCACGCTCTTCTCTCGCAACAGCAACTCATCCCGAACTTTTATACTCCGCTGCGCGCACGCGGCTGCCATCACCGGTCTTACTTTCGTGCCCCAGTCTAAACATAAAATGCTGAGTGTGGTGAGCTCGGGCAATGATCAGAGAGTTAAGGAGTGGGTGATTCATATTCCAGACGGCGATGGTGCGGTGGAGATTAAGGAGAAAGGCGATGTCTTCACGTCCGTCGCTGATGTAGGAGATGTGGCGTTTTTGAGAGGTGGGGAGAGGGGCGAGGGCAATAAGGTGATAGTTGTGGGAAATGGGATGGAGGTCTGGAAAGTGTCATCTTAGGCTCAAAAGTTATTAGATCAAGATCTTCGCTACCTTGAATTTCCGTTGTTGTCTTCTCTCTACCTAAAGTACCCTAGGTATTTAAACAACGAACATCTACACATATTCCATTCCCACCACAAACCGAAAATCTGCCCAGTCTGCAACAAGAGAATTCGGGCTCCAAGGCTAGCACTTAGCACTTGATTGCCGATATATCACACACTATATCTGTGTATACATACCTTCGACACGCATTCAGTTGCTTATTCTTAACAAAATCTGCTGTCATGGTAATCTTGCTGCCGTTGTTGAATTTCCTTCATTCGTTAAATACCTAGTGAATAAGCAAGCGCATTTGAACGTCTATGCCCATGGCCACTTCTTCGTACGTCTTCGGAAGAACTAATCCATCCAGCTCCCGGTCACTTGGGTACCGTGAAAGCTAGCTTCGGAAAGGCTACTATACCTACTACTGTACGAAAGAGGACATAGAGGACTAAGGTAGGTAGTTGCCACAGTATCTGGTTGCTAAGCGCAGATATGAGTTTTCCTACTAGGGAGTCCATGAATACGGTGAATAGACAGTGGTATTCAACACCCTCTGATCTAACGTATGTTCATCTACCGCTCTACCTCGAGCGGTGGGGTATTTCCATATTCTACAATCCCTCGCTTCTTGAGAACTCCTACTGTTACCAACCCGGTCATATATCATCTCATCATCGTACACATCCCCATAAACCACCATCGCATCAATCAACATCATCATCATCCGTATCTACAACTCCATTCGACGGCCTATTCTGCTTCGCAAGTTCGAATTCATCCTCTCCCTCTTCCTCCCCCTCATCTCCACCAGTCTTCGCCTTCTCATACCGTTCCCGATCAGCACCACTCATAAGATGCAGCGGCTTGCCACCCTCAACACCATCCTTCAAAGTGCCATCCTCAAGCACATCTTCCTTCAAATACAGCGTGAAGAGTACGACAAAGAGCACGGTGTCGGTCTTGCGGTTCTTGAGCACATATCTGAGCGTATGTGAGCGCTTCTGTTGTTTCCTGTTGCAACGCACGTAAAAACAAACGGTTGGTTTTCGCTCCATTACAGAGATAGGGAATGAAAGAAGGGGGTAGGGGGGTAGTCGCTTAGGTAAACGAGGGTAAAAGGAGAGGGAAGGCGACTAACCTTAGACCTTGACCATCCCAGTATTTCATAATACGAAGTTTGAAGCCAGGAAGGTTGAGGGCGAACTCTATGAAGGCCATTAGTTTAGGGGCAATGATGCTGGGGGAAGGGAAAATACCATTGAAATCCAAATAAGGATTGAAGAAATCACATCCATACGTCCTACCCGCCTCCCATTCCCACGCCTTCCTATTCTCCTCGTTCAAAAAGTACTTCTTGCGCGCCGCCGTATCATCAGGAATGCCGCTCTCCTGGCGATGCTCCAATCCCTCCGCATCACCACCCTCCTCAAACACCAATCCCGCCTCTGCATCCTGGTTCTCCGCCATGGAACCAACATGCAGTGTGTTCACACTGCTAGCAGCAGGCCCATACAAATACGGCTTCTCCGCATACACATCCCCATCCAGCCCAGGATCGACGGCCCATCTCACGATCCGGAGGGCTGTACCGAATCCAGGCGGCAAGCGGTCACGGATCGGGTGGTCGAAATCATTGCCGAATACCAAGTCATCTGCTGATATGGAGGTCTTGGGGGTGAATTTGAAGGTTATGCTGTATTGGTCTTTCGTGTGCTCTGGAAGGGAGAAGTAGGGGCTCGTTTGAGGGGAAGAACGGGGGAGGCCTCTGTATTCCTGGCAATAGATGTAAGTGAGTGTATTATATTATAGGGCCAGTAGAAGGGGCCATACTTGGACTCGCACGTTGAGATCAACATCCATAAGCTCTGAGGATATGGTGATGGGCTTGGGATTGTTGACGGGCACAATCTGGTGTTTGGTGATGTCATATTCAGAGCCTGCCGTCACCTGCAGGATATAATTGTGTGCCATGTTTTCTATCTTCCAATGCTCTTGATGCGTAGTATGTGTCTGTTCGTATTTGGGTTGGGTATTCTGTTGAGGGAGGCGGGGTTAGTCAAGAGGCGTCAAGTGGATGTGCCGATTGCTATACTGTACAGTAAGGTATCTTTATCTTTATGCTCCAGAAACAGGCAATTGACTTGTGCTACAAGGATGCTGATAATGTTGGATTTACAACGCAGTGAGGATGGTGTAAAACGTTGTTGCGCTGTAATGACAGCGTTGCGCAAATATTTGTTGCTTGGGCTTGCCCCTGGTGCCCTTTCGCAGAGAATATTTACGGTGACGTAGTCAGGTAGAAGGGTGCTCCGGTGACTATAGCATGTGCTAGCTAGAAGATGTTTGCGAGGGACACCGACTGCACAAAAGACAGACATATGTTTTACGTGCTCCTAATTAATTGCCATAAATTGACTGCCCTTTCTATCGCCTTTCTCAATTAAACAAGTAAGCTGGTTGTTCACGAGACCATGTCCCAAGCCTCTACAGAACTTCGCTTGTTGCTAATTATTATTTTCTAATTAATATTATATTCAACGACTACATACTTCTTGCAGATTAAATCATTGTTTCTAAAGATATTTACAGAAAACAAACCTCATCCCGTTCAGGGGTAAAATGGCAATGCCGATTAAGCGACATGCTTAGGATGTCTCGTTGACAGGATTGTTGGATGGCGAGAGGAACTGGTCTATGTCGACTCGTTCGAAGAAGCTGATATGTCCAAATTCTACCCAATACTGAGCCAGTCGATTATGTGAAATCATGATCAGCTGACTCTCGATGTATTTGTCTAAACATCTGTCAGCGATGGTGGAAGTCAAGGAATGATGTAAAGAACTCACCATCTCGAAACATCCTTGCTGCAACATGCCCTCTACTCTTCACGATCCTAGCACCATTGAACCTCGCCTCTGTTGCTGTACGAATGAATCCATCCTTCCCGATATCATCGGAGATGAATGTGTATTCTCCTCGCGGCACATTCGGGTCTCCGGTTAATTTGATAGCTTCTAGGCTTCCTCGGTAGATCCTTTCTTCTACCTTTCTTGCTTCCCATTCTTCCACAGTCTCGTCTTCGGCCTGCACGACGGATGCTTCGTCAAAAGGCTCGTCATCGGGCTGGTTGATGAGCAAGAATTCGCACCCGTGACCACTGAAATCACCCACCCATATGCCTCTGTATGGCTTCTCTTCTGTGGGAGTATAGACCTTTGGATCCAGGGTGGCATATGTATAGACTTCTTCACCAAGGTGAACGCCAGGACCATTTTGGCTGGTCATTTCCATCCATCGTCTGATTCGGAATGCCTGGGTCGACACTTGGGAACGCTTCTGCGGTTTGTGTCCAGAGCCAACAAAGGCTTCTTGGCTTGCAGTCCGTACACGCTGACGAGCTGGGATGTTCGGTGGAGGCCAGAGTTGCATGTTTGGACGCACTTGTACAGCTCGAGTCAGTAAGAAATTTGAGAATACACCATTTCTTTCGTTGCTCTGCATCGTTATCTCGACGTTGGAAGAATGAACTGATCTGGATTTTGATGAAATCTGAGATGCCGAGGACCTGGCATCGAGGTGAACCACTGGATGGTCTAGATGTAGACGGCACTTTGGGGTGAAAGAGTGGATAAGGACCTCATCATCTGCCTCCCATGGCTCAAAGGCTGGAGCAGGTCGTTCCGCAAGCAATCGATATCCTTCCAAGCATCCACGGCGAGGATCATAGCGAGCGATAATGATCTTACCCGTGAGAAAGTAATCACAGAACCATATCTTGTACTTTGATAAGAACCAATATGGATCATGGGACACGTAAAGATCTCGGTAGCTCTTACACGGAGATGGCGACGTAATTTGGACTCCAGGAACATTCTCCTGGACGTGACGGTACCAATTGATGTCGGATTTAGCGTGGGCATATAAAATGTGGCAAACTGAGGATATGATGGCGAGCTCGGTAGGATCCAGGAAGCCTAGGATGTGATCAATAAGCTCGGAAGGGAGAGCTACCAGGTAGCTCTGATGGGGCTTTGCGGGAAGAGGTGCATCTAGATAAGAGGTAATATGATCAGCCATGAAGTTTACAGTGAACCTGAAGGGGGAGATAGATTGAAAGATGACGTCTTGACAGCTTCATTACTATGGCAATAAAGCAAAGTCCAAGTCGGGTTTGGTTTCAGGGCAAGCTATCAAGTCGGACATACCTATTAAAGGACATAACTGAATAGTTTCACGGCTTAACTTTCCATTTTGGGTCGAGAGGAGGGAGTTGTCGTCTACTCTAGGAAGCTCCCTCTCGGGCTCCCTTGCCTCTACAGATTCCAATCCCCACAGACT
Organism: Lachnellula hyalina; assembly: GCF_007821495.1. Classification (NCBI taxonomy): domain Eukaryota; kingdom Fungi; phylum Ascomycota; class Leotiomycetes; order Helotiales; family Lachnaceae; genus Lachnellula; species Lachnellula hyalina. The sequence continues at coordinate 162,612 of NW_022157168.1, forward strand.
CTCATCGCGGCCGGGGTCAAGCCGTCCATGGAGGTAGGTATGATTGTTGTCCATGGGAATATCCAGGGTGGGGATGTTTCCCTCACACGACGTCGAACTTCCGGTGGGGTCCATATTGCTTTTAGTGTTGCTCGTGACTAGGGCAGAGGACGAGCAGAAGTCCTTTCTTTGTATGCCCTCCTTCTCGTATACTTCTCCTGTAAAAGATTTTGAGTGTCCTTATTTTCCTCAAATTGGAAGGTAAGGAAGGATCAGCTAAGTTTTTCAACAGATGTGACTTGATCGACCTTTTTCTCCGACATACATGGGGGACGGACGCACGGATATCTTTTTAAAGGCCAAGCTGGGGCAATGCGGAACGCCACAAGCAGAGCAGAATAGAATCGGGAAAGCACGGTTACCAAGTCGTACTGGCTATGTACGCAGACTTGGCGGGGAAGGGAAGGGAAAGCAAAATTGGTGTACGATATTAATTAACGATGGAGAAAGTTTGGTGAGCTTCCTGATCGAGACAGTGGTGATTAATGCAATGCGTCGCGGCACTTGATCGGCTACACTAGGGGATGGGGAGGGGAGGTTAGGATTGAGTTTAGTACGGGTATAGGAGACGGCGGATTGATATACTATCTGAGGATTAGGTATCTGGCTTGGGCAGAAAGGACCCAGATGTGTTACATAGTCTGACTCGTACAGCACAATAATGGAATAATGATAATAATAATAGTAGTAATAATAATAGTACTTCTATCTTAGTACAGACCGCCTACCTACCTACCTACCTACCTACCTACCTACCTAGTGGCTAGTGGTGTCTGACAGTCCAAGTGATCTAGATGGTGGATGTCGCCCAAACCTCGATTGGCGATGCGATAATCCCAAAGCTGGATGTAGGATTAAGGGCTCGTTCTAGGAAGGTGCCAGTACTAAGTTGAGACAGAGTGCAGATATTTATCGTGCAGACTGCAAAAGGCCCTGCACGGCACGTACAGTACGAGGAAAGTCAAAGTCCTCAAAGGTGGAGGTGGAGATGGACTGAGAAAAAAGCACAGGCCGCCCAGCATACATGGCCTGTAGAGTAGGGCGCCTGGAAGCACAGTTCCGTGTATGCCGGCGCCGGCCAAAGCCCAGAAAGCACGGACAAGGGACAGGTCATGGCAGCCTCGTGGCTTTTGGCATGGGAGCGATTGTACCGAGTATAGCATGGATGCGAATCCTCGAGCTCCTCCATGTAGCAGGCAGGCAAAAGCAAAAGGGCGTGTACTGGCTTGGTGATTCCAAAGCAGACGAGTTCCCAGTTCCATGGGTCTGGGAATTCCCTATTGATCCATCCTCATCTCTACTTATACCTCTCGGTCAAGTGACCTACGGTAGCATCGCAGCTGTGACGGGAGTTGCAGTGCTGTGCGGGGTTCTCAGTCAAGTCCTCTACTCGTAAGGTAACTCTCACTCTCACTCTCATACTGGTAGCCGTGTCATACTCTATACTCTCCTCACAACTTCTAAATCCAGTCCCGACGTTGCTCAACAGTTCCCCCTATATTGCCATCCAAACGTGCATCCATGCGTATGTCTTCCCTCTTCCCCATCATCAAGGACCTCATCCCCATCGTCATGCCACATTCTGTCCACGTTACAAAGACCACAGCCCTAGATGAGGCGACGGGTCAAACAGAAGGCATGATCAGACAAGGAGCCATCATAGGCAAGTCTGACAAGATTTGCGCGTCAGGTGAGTTGCCGTGCCGTCTGATTTTCATGCAATATAAGCTCTGTAAGACTTAGTTGTAACTTCCTGAAGCAAGTGCAAGCCTTGCTACCACTGTACCGTGTTCGGCAAATGCTGCTCAGCCCACCTGCTTTAAAGCACGCACCCGAATTTTGTTGCAGCGTCAAGGGTAACAACAAGTTTGAATTCTTCTCCTATGTACAAGTAAATGCTTCAACCCAGTTTTTGAATTCCAATATCCACTCAATCAGTCCCCAGTTCTATATCTCACACAACACCATACCACCCATCTCCTATCTCTGCTCTTCTACCTACCCCACTATCCCCTCCCCTTACCACAAACTTACATACACCATAGTAATGATAGCAAAACCGCATACATCCTCCGCAGTCCACCATCACGGGTCAGTCTCAGTCTCAATCCATCAAATGATACCTGTCACACCTACCTACCTACCCGCCTCCATCTCCTCCATCCTCTCCCCCTTTTCCACCCCATCCACCCATTCAGCCACCCCCACCCATACAACTAACCCTCCACAGCGAACAAGACACAATAATCTTCGCCAAATCCGGCCACGGCACCATAATATCCAACGACGGCAAGACCCGCCAAGAGCTCAGCCCCGGCGACTTCGCCCTGATTCCAGCCTGGACCGAGCACCAAGAAGCGAACGAGGGCGATGAGGAGGTCGTCTGGATCATTACGCGGAGTGGAGGGAGTCCTGTGGTTGTTAATCTTGAGGGGTGGGGTGGGAGAATGAAATGAAATTAGAATACAAAAAAAGGTTTTGAGGGACGAATCTATCCATTTCAATATGGTATCCTGTGATGGTATTTTGCTCTTCCTTTTAAGACAATGAAGAAGAAAAGTTCCCCTCCATAACACCCGGTGAAAATCAGGCCGTCCTTCCATGCAATGCCACTTTTGCACATATTTCAGCTCGGAAATAAATGTATGCCAATCCGCTATCGTACTAGAACAACGAAGAAAAGTGCCCCCCGTCCAATCCTCGTCCAGAACCAATCCACCCTCCATGCAATATCATATTACGCTCAGTTATCCGTATACCTCGGTTGATTATCATCTTGCCAGTTCGCAGCTGGTGTCTCGGGCATTGCTCCGTACGCTCCTGGCGTAGGCGCGGCATAGTAACCTTGCTGAGCGCCAGGAGTAGGAGCATCCATAGCTTGTGGCGTTGGTGCTCCCCATCCACCTCCGCCACCGCCTCCCCAGCCAGGAGCAGGAGTGGGTGCTGCAGCAGGAGTAGGCGCGTTGTACGGTGCTGGTGTAGGAGCAGAGTAGGCGCCTGGTGTAGGTGCGTTCATTGCCGCAGGAGTAGGCGCGGACATGTTAACACCAGGAGTCGGCGCGTCGTATGAATTAGCGCCCCAGCCATTGTTAGATTGCTGCTGGTTAGAGCCCCAATTGTCGTTTGATGCTGGCTGCTGATAAGCGGGTGTTTTGGAACCCCAGGTATCGTTGCCACCGCCGCTGTAGCCAGGTGTTTTTGAGCCTGCCGCAAAAGCATCTGACATCCCGTATGCTGGAGTCTTGGCCCCTGATGACCAAGCGGGTGTCCGGTTGCCGCCTCCATACGATGTTCGGCTACCATCGTAAGGATTGACGGTGCGAGAGCCATCAGCCCAGCCAGGAGTTCGACCCCCTGCATTGTCACCAGATGATTTCCAGGCTGGTGTTCGTCCTCCATTCGCAACCGCGGGTGCTTTGTTTATTAGTAGGAAGATGCAATGATGGTATAGAGAACTTACTTCTTGCACCCCATGCTGGGGTTCGCTCGACTCCACCGGCTGCTCCTGGGGTGCGTCCGCCGTCCCAACCACCTGGAGTAGCTGACCCGAGTCCACCCCGTCCTCTTGGTGTGGCACCCCCTCTGCCACCACCAAATCCACCTCTTGAGTTGGGATTGAACTCTTGGCCTGTAAGTTTGTCCTTGAATGCCAGATCATCCTTTGAAACATTTACAGTCTTGTTCTTCGTGTGCAGTTCAACTCGAGCGTTGCTATCAGTAGCCTCTTTCACAATTCCAAGCAGACCTTTATAAGGTCCTTTTCGGATGGTGACTGTCTGACCAATAGACCGATCTCGACCAAAGCTTTTCGGTGGAGCCATATCACCACCGGTGGCTGGGTTTCGCTTCATTGCCGGATTCATCGAGGTAAGATCAGGACCGGTGGAAGCTGTGACAGCACCCTTTGCGGCGACACTGGAGACAGCAGTCGTGCGAGTGACGAATACGCCAGCATTTTCATTCTGCGATGGGTTTCGTAAAAAGAGGTAAGCTCGGTGGATGTGAATGATCTTGCCAGATCTGGCTTCGCCGCCGTTCTCTTTAACCGTTTCGTCGAGGCGAATTTCATTGCCATTGCGATCGGTAGCAACTGCATGTCTCCGCTTTTCGAGCTTATTAGAGATCTGAGATGGCATCACGGTCCGAGTTTGGTTGTTCTGGTCTAGGACTACGAGCGATTCTCGGTCCACCTTGACAATACAAGCAACTGTTGATGGATCAAGTTGGACCAGATCCCAGAGCTCAAATTTCCCAAGTGTTCCACTACCGCCAGAATCACTGGCTTCTCGAAGATCCTTGCTGAATACTGTAATCTCGGTATTTCCATGATCACTCAAGAGAGTAACCCTGTCCTCGCTAATTTTGACAACCATTCCAACTTCGTCTCTGAACCGACTGCCGCCAATGACTTTGACGTGGTCACCATTCCTAAACCTCTTTCGGAGTCCTTTTACAGGTACTTCAATTGTCTGGCCCTTCAAATCGCCCTCTGAGACTGCCATTGTAACGATATCAGCTTGTACAGAGATTGCCTTCCCTATGACACCTTTCTGTTCGCCCTCATAAACTTCAATAATATCGCCGGGCAAATATGACGCATTTGCAGTGCTAGCCTTCAGACTGGCAGCCAGAGCATTGAGATCCAAATTTTCGGTGCCGTCTTCCGCACCAGACGCGAATCTCGTTACCTCTTCCAATGTCGGATTGACATCTTTGACAATGAGGGTTTGGAGTTTTACCTCCTTTTCGCAGTAACCGTTGACGTATTCATCCCCCGCATAGTTCCATGACTTGGCACCTGCAGTCCCACCGCCTAACAACTTGCTATGTCTTTTTCTGGCTTCAACTTCGCTGAACAATCGCTGGGGCGGTCGAGGGCCGGCTACTGGTCGTTTTCGCTTCGCACCAAACGCATCCGTAGGTGCATTTACGTCCTCATGTAGACCGTAATCAAGCCGAGGCACAAATCTAACCCGTAATTCAAGGCCCGTATCTGTGACATCAATAACTTGGGCGAGATCCCCGGCGTACTTTGGAGGCCTCTTCAGTCGCACGTACGCTCCTGGTTCCAATGCTGGGGTTTTTGTGACACGAAGAAGGTCCGGCATCTCCTTGATCTCGACAAGCATCATCTTCGTTCGAGGGTATACATTCATCAGGTCAGTCAGGGCAACCATGATATCCGCTTGGCGCTGCGCCTCTACATAGATGAATCCCTTCATTGTTGAATGAGTTCCGCCTCGTTCGAAGGCAGATGTGATTGCCAATTCTTCTTTAGTCCCCATCCTCTCCTCGATGCGCTTCATGATCGCGAAAACGGCCTCTCTCTCCTTGCCTTCCTTACACCTAACAGCCCAAATGCTTGGATCATCCACACTGGGAAGTAAGAGTCGTTTTGGTACCACCGCAGAATCTCCCAGAGCTCTTCCGGTTCGGATCTTGGCGTATCGCTGTCGCAGGATTTCGGCTTGCTTCTCAGCATCTAGGCTTGCTTCCATCTCACGTCTCCTATCCAACTCCCTGTGTCTTCGATCATCTGTCTCGCCGCCCACTGGCAGGTCTGCCAAATCGTCGGGATGTGTATCGGCAATGAAGTTGTCTTTAAGTTCATTAAGCTCGTCTTCGTCATCCTCATTTTCATCTTCATCTTCATCAACCTCAGCTTCCACGTCGAGGAACTGATTACGTCGCTCGCGCCGGCGCTTTCTTCGATGACCCTGTGAAAGTTAGCACTGATGCCTGGAGGCATTCGCGCGCCGGGAGTAGGTTCCAAAGCAGCAGCCCAAGCTCAAGTCCTGTTGATGGGTTCCGATCGGAAGGAATCAAATGCGTACTGTAATCTCTTCTTCATCATCGTCTTCTTCATCTTCTTCGTCGTCATCATCTTCTCGAGGCGCGGTTTCCTCGCCTTCCTCCTCGGGATCCTCATCTTCATCATCATTTCCAGCATCAAGTCGATCTTCGCTCTGTCTCCTAGCAATCGCTGGTGAGCCGTCTACACGTCCGGGCGACGGCATTGTGCCGGATCCGTCAGACGCAGGAGAATCAGGAGGGGATACATCTTCGGAAGGGCTCGCCATGGTTTTATTGTCGAACAGTTGACTGAAATTCAAAGAAAGATATTCTCCCTTGAAGCTCCCATCCACAACAACGGAACTTAAGTCTCTTAGTCTCGCGCTAGGATAAGCGGTTGGGCCTAGCCTAATACGGCTACAGCACCATTGAAAAGTGGACCGCCTGCAATGGAACCATCTGAGACTCTCCTGTACCATTATCTACCCCATCGGCGGGAAAGCTATTCGGACTAGATGAGAATCTGAGAATTTCAAATATCTTGATTATTCCATTGACTTTCGGCCCCCGAAATAAGATAAATGCCAGACCTGACGAAACTTTCGCGTGTCGTCCTACTGTACTGTCTAAGGTAGATTCCAGAGCGACTTAATACATCTGTATTCTTGACTTATTCTCATATTATTTTCTTTCTAAAACAGATGCCACATGTTCATTCCTCTCATGCTATCTTCCAAGACTAGTGCTTTTCCCCTATAGTACATGAGCATTCATCCATCCATCAATCCCAGATGCCCGGATATTTCATGCCACCAATCGTAACCCGAACGCCTGGCTACACAATGCGAGTATTAAGCTCCTCTCTCTGTCGGTCTATGATCTGCTCGAAGAACATCAAAGCTTCACGCCCCATATACCTCTACCCCCGCTAACTCCAAGCCATTCGCTTCCATCATTATTCAGACCACTGTGTGGCGCCCAGCTTATGTTTCCAACTTCATAGTCGCACTGCCAGCTTGATGTTGGTCCACGAGAATTGTCCGCAGCTTGGGCTCCATTGATAGCTGGACCCGGTGGTGCATGTGCAGTACTTTGTTGGAGTAAGTCCTATTGCAACGAATTAGCACGGTAAAAAATAAACTGTCTGAAGAGAGCCAATGGGCCTGGAAACTAAGTACAAGCCAGAATGTACTCCTAAAACAGCTCTTGGACTCCCAGCGCCCTCGAAGATTCAAGTGAAGTTATATGGGAATAAGCTTACCCAGATAAGCACCGACGAATCGTCACCCCCCGAAGCCAGAGTCCCTCTTCGAGAAGGCGACCACTCAATGCAATTGACAGATGCGGAATGGCCTCGAAGCTCTAGTAATGCTTGCCCTGGTTGCCGTACATCTAGTATCCGGATAATATTTGAATCTTGAGAGAACGTAGCCAGAAGATGTGTATCATGTGGTGAAGCAGCTAGTCGCAAAAGTGGAGGTGCGTATGACATTGTTTGCTGGGCGAGCGTTGGACTTATCCTTCCCCCGCCAGGACTGGCATCTATATTGAGATCAGCATGGAGAATAATATGACACGCTTGATTACTAACCTTTGTCATCCTTAGCTGTTGGTTCGTATATGATGGTGCTGTGCTCCAAGCTCCGTAAGTCAAACATACGCACGCTGCCATCTGCACCACAGCTGACGAAAACGTCAACACTATTGGCACAGAACCTCACATCGAAGACCTCTTTATCGTGTGCAATCAATTGGGTCTTTGCAGTCAACGTTGGTATATCCCAGATCGTACAGGTCGTGTCGATGCTCGATGTAATGATAAGACTGGGTGAAACTGTATTCCAATCAAGAGAAGTCAAAGGCGCTGTATGCTCGGGCGTTTTCGAGTTGGACAGCAATGCTAAGGGAGTAAGCTTGCTGGCTGGTAGATCTCGCCCCTGGTTGGAAGATCTGGTAATGGAATTCCCTGGAGAAGCAGATGGTGTTTCGGAAGGCAAAGACCACAACCTTAAATGGTCTCCAGATGTGGCTAAAAGATCTGTCGATTGCTTCTGGGATGATGGAGGTTCCCACAGCAAACGTGTTACCGGGTAAGAGTGTGTTGCTTCAGCAATCTTTACAAAGTCTAAGCCGTACTTTGGAGAGCCCGGCGTGTACGATTCGGCTGGGGTAGGGGTAATTTGAGAATCGAGAATCTGAATCTGTTTGAGAATGAAATATTAGTTATCTGCAAGTCTAGATCCGGAATTTACGGCATATGGAAACTCACAAAATTGTGGCCATCTTCCAAGTAGCTTCCCACAGCCACCTTTCCAGCATCATGACCCTGAGCTGGCCACTTGCACCAATCAAAAGCATATATAGCCCAAGGCGCAAGGTAGTTACTATTCGTAGGGACCGCATTTGCGCCGTCATATGAATAGGGATTGGCTCCTGGAATGCTGTCGTCAAGACCAGAGTCCGCACGAGGACGGATATCAGCTAAACCCAGTGGAGTATTGGATACCGTTCGCTGCGCATTTTGCGGGGTGTACTTCTGGTTTGTTGGAGACGTGTATTGATCGGTACCGCCTGGTGTTGTGGCACCAAATGAACCATAGCCCGCGCCATCAAAGCCTGCAGGACTAGATCGTGTGTAATTGTGCGATAAGCCTACAGTTGAAGATCGAGATGGTGTCGAATACTGTTCTTGAATCGAAGTCTGAGAAGCCGTAGGGATTGTAGATCCTGAGTTTGCTGACATAGGACCCGGTCTGCCTGGTTGCAGAGACCCAGGAAGCTGCGCACCGCCCTGATACTGACTACTTCCAGGAGTGGCTTGTTCAACACCGATACGTGGACCAGCAGGTGTATAATCCCTAGGCGACAAAGGATCTCTTGGGGCACTCATATTGGTAGCGTTGGAGCCCAGGTGAAGCTCATCGAGGTTTCGGCGACGAGGGGTCTCAAACTGTTGTGCGTGGTTCATGGCGGAGGGCGAGTTGGTAGAAGAGATGGGGTGCTGCAGACCGTAGGAGGAAGGGGGCGCAGACTGGCCTTCGGAGCTGTTCATATTCATAGCGGTATTATTGACGTTCCCACTCGCGGGGTAGAGTCTATCAGTGCCAGCTGTCGTAGTGTTGCCCGAAACGGCGTGGGCGTCAATGAGATTGCTCCCAGGGGCTCCAAGAGAACCTAGATTTGCAGCTTGTAGGATGCCAGAAGCAACACCAACCGGCATTTGCTGGGCATTATGTTGCGACGACGACGACGACGACGAGGCAGGATGGCTGGAGTGTGAATGCAAGTGAAAGGTCATTGTCGTGAGATACCGTACCGTACCTACCTATCCCTCTGGTGGCGGTTACTACCGAATTAGGTACTGTACTACCGTACGGCGTACAGTGTAAAGACAATCGCTGCACTACCCAGGCTGCCAGCCCAATGCTGTGCTGTTGCTGTGACCCTTTAACCGAGCACATGCCAGCCGACGAGGACGAGGCTGGAACTACAACTCTGCTACTCGAGTACACCTACGAGCTACAATCAATCTACTGCCGTACTATTTTGTTTACTTCAGCAACTCGGCGGGTCAACTGCACTACAATGATGGTTTCTGTAGTGTAAAGACATTTACAATCCTTCCAAGGCCACATACTCGGTACTACTCCTTCAGAGGGGATACCGGCCCCCAGATTCATACCTGTTCATGATGCCAAGTTCAAAGGCATTGCCGTCCCTACTTCTTTTACCACCTCCTCCTACAACTATCAGCACAACCTCCCTCTCCGCTGCCTATAAACCATCAATAACGGCTACAATCTCAGCTCTGAAAACTCTCTCCATCAGTACCGAATTGCTCGTGGTGCTGCCATGTCCTAGCATCCATGATCGACTACAAGCTCCAAGGGCAGCACTGTACGATGATGCCCAGCATATTCTCGCCGGGCTCTACAGCCTCTTTAGCAGTGTTTGCGCGAGGCTTGGGGCTGATGTTGCATCAGAGTCCCCGGGTTCCATTGATGCTCGAATTCTATTGTTAGACTACAGTGGATCCCAGACGTTCCCAGACAATTATGCATTTGATCCTTTTATCGCTGGCCCCATCATTGATCTTCCCACCTTTGCATTCACCCGATATTCTTGGAATCTGATTTTCTCGGTCGATGGAGAGGAAGGCCAGAAACTGTTTGCCAGCTACTCAAGTCTTGCAAAGAGGACCATGTCTCATGTTAAAGGTCACGTGGAGATCGTCGGAGGGGGCGTGAGTATGGTTCGGAGAGATCTCGAAGCTATTCGACCACCTCCAACTTCGTCCAACGTCCATAGTGCCGTGATTGTTGGTGGGACATTTGACCATCTTCACGCTGGTCATAAGCTCCTACTTACGGCCACGGCCCTCCTACTTCAACCAGCCAACAAAGTGTCGGCCACCAGCCGAAGATTGATTGTTGGCATCACTGGGGACGAGCTCTTGAAGAACAAAAAATATGCGGAATATATGAAAACCTGGATACAACGGCAGGATGACGTTGTTGACTTCTTGCTTTCAATTCTGTCTTTTACACGCTCCCCTCGAGACGAGGCAATTCAAACTTTATCCTTCGACGAACCGGTTCCGAATGGTCGAGCGATACACACCAAACTAAATGCGAGCTCCATCACCATCGAGTGTGTTGAAATTCAAGATCCTTTCGGGCCTACTATTACAGATGAGAGTGTCACCGCACTTGTTGTCTCAGGGGAAACTCGATCGGGCGGCCAAGCGGTCAACGATAAGAGGGGAGAAAGGGGTTGGAAACCTGTCGATATTTTTGAAGTTGACGTATTGGATGCAGAGGGGACCGAAGACGGAGATAGCAAAGCGGAAAGTTTTGAATCGAAAATCAGCAGTACTGAAATAAGAAGACGCCAGGCCGAGAAAGCTCGCAATTCGTCGCTTTAAAATGCTGACACGCCTCCTGAGAGTTTAGGGGTGTTTGAAAGAATACAAATTCTCCCTAAATCAATGGTTGGGTCTTTAACATATCGAAATCATAGGTGAAGTCTTTGCAAGGTAGACCTCGCAGTACCGTTCTTTGGATGAAAGTCAGTTCTGGAAACACTTGCCCCGAGCCTTCTTGCAACGCATTTCCTATGACAAAGTCCCTATGAAGTGATTTCAGGAACTTATCTATTGTTCAAGAACCTTCCTTCCTTTTCTTCAAGAGCTCAATTCAGGGATGGACACGCGCTGACTAATGTAATGCAAATGCAATATTTGAAATGCAGGAGGATCAAGCACCACATTGAATCCTCATGTCAGAAACCGATATTTGGCTGCAGATTGGGGAGAAAGATTCGGATGTGTGATAAGCAAAAATTGTTGCGTCAGTCACAATATGCACATGCACATGCACATTCTAGTAAAGATGACAAGGGTGGACGGGGGAAGATTCCTGCGTTACAACACATAGTCAGGGCTTGGGAAGCGCAGAGCTTAAGGAGAATATTGGGAGTTGGGGGAGCATAATTGCATTGAACCGGTCGACAGGCGTCGCGGCCCGCTCCCGATGACCTTGCGATTATCGAGGATCATCTCAGTCTACTGCAGGTTTTAAGCGCCCTGACTTTCAGCCAGTCAAGTCCTCCTTTTTCCATGAGCATGCGAACCATCATCCATGTCGAGTATCAAAAACCGCAGTAGCCGGCGGCTCCTGTCATCAGCGCCTTCTTTGAAAATGTGTCTGTTCACCATCGAGTTTTGCTTGCTGTGGATCTTTTGCGACCGCTATTTCATGCAGTCTTCCTTCCTTTTCATGTGCATACAGTACGCTATTCGTCACGAGTCCACCGGTGCAACCACCGGATGTGGCCCGCCCTTAATTATTTGCTGGCAAATATGCAGCCATCACTACCGAGATGCTTGCTAAGTCTCTCCCGTCGAATCGAATGACTTCGAGGGCTCTAAACCAGCAAATCAAAAGCCCCGACGATCACATGACTGATCATTCTCCCAGTTGTCTGGATCCCATCTGCAGCCAGGGTATGTTCCAGCGAATGGTGGACATATCTGCCCCGCCCCTAAGGCTAATCTTCTTCCCTTCTTTTGATTGCTAGACGCATAAATAGCTCAGAGAATCTCTCACATTAACCCGGGTTTTGTGGAGTGTGCCTACTCTTACCATGGTAAGCTGTCACCTTCATCTTGGCCCACATCCTGGGTTTATGCAAATCATCAAGAAATGCTTGTCCCAGGTATTGGTTAGGCTTTGCAATAGTTAACAGGTGAGGTTATTCATCCGGCGGAACGGGACTAGTTTTGATGTTCTGAACTAGATCAATGGGCCCACCACGATCTAACCACATGGATTGCAGTATGGCGGTCACGCAAAAGCCTCAAGAGAAGATATTGCGCGAGGTGATTGATAGGATCCTCGTTCATTTGACGGGTATTGACGACCTAAAACCCGTCGACGAGTTGGGAGAAGAGACACCTATCCAGCGATACATTTCGTGCATTCCAATGGACAGGCAGCGGGATGTATTGCGTTATCGTTCGGTCAACAAGACATTCAATGATGTTTACAAAGATCGGTTCCACCATGGAAACCCTTCATGGGATGTCTTACCGCCAGAACTCAAGGAGAAAATTCTAGACTATCTCGTTCCGAAGCCGAATATCCTCACAATTGATACGCGAAGTTATCTCAGCCTAGAAAGCTTTGCATCTGTGGAACCTGGTGCGCCGTATGAATCAGATAACCTTTCAAACTTCGTAGGTAATCACCAGATTCTTCTGTTGGTCTTGCCTAAATGCTGCTCCCACAGGCGCTAGTCAACAGACAATGTCGGGAACTTGGTCTCAAGCGGCAGTTCGCACGCCTTACCGTCGATTTCTCTCTTGAGGGGTTTAATAGATTACAACGTATAGCGGAGAAGAACATTCTGGCGAAAAACGTTTTGAAACTTTCATATATGGTGCCTCGCTTTTATCTACAGGGTAATTTCAACTATAGTACAACCCTCTTTCCAGCTGACAAAAGCTTCTAGGCAGACCAGGCTTCGAAAGACTACTTGCCGATCAACAAAGAGAGACGGAGACACTTGAGAGGCAACTTCAGGAGAGACGCCCGAGGCAAGTAACGAGTCAGATTCGTGCCCGACTCGAGCAAAGTAGATTCCATGAAGCGCGAATTAAAAAGCAAATGGAAGTAAGTCAAGTGTTATTATTTATTTTGCAACAAAGGTCATTTCCATGAGCTTTCGCCTTCGATCACTTTCGTAGATAGTTGTAATTGTTCAGACACTCATCGCTGACTCCCTCCCTGCGACAGAAGGCAGAGAGCCAAAGACGGATTGTCGGAGAGGATATGGATTTCGAAGTGCTAAAATCTGCACTACAGTCTTTCAAGAATTTACAGCAAATTCGATTAATGCCGCTTGAAAACGAGAACGATAGACATTGGTACAGGTTTTTGAAACGATATCATGCTCCAGATGCAGAAGACTTCAGTGTAAGCAATTTCTCAATACAATATATCGTTTTAATGTCTTCTCGAACAAGCTCTGGGTTCTCGCTATCCCATGGAGGGGCCCTTTAGACGTTCTTGAATCACAAATACATTTCTTGCTCATGCAATGCTGACTTTGAGAGCTTGCAGTGGGCAGCCGCGTGCGAACGTGCGGTGAACACGTTGGTGGAAGCGGTGTTGCAATCAAACTCAAAGGTCGAACGATTCTCTTGCCGGTTGATGATCCTCCAAACACCACTGTCGCTCACACGCGACTCAGAGGTCACAATGTCGACTGGTATTGCACGACTGAAATGCCTAGAGCTGCATGTCGTGGACCGCATGGATTTAGCCGAAGTGAGAGCCCAACTATCCGGACTCTGCAAAGAAGTTCTCAGGCAAGCTGTAAATCTCGAGGGGCTGCATATAGGATTTAGGGACCGAGTATCACTTCCACTAGAAGCTGTGTTCAACAATGTCAGATTAGAGAAACTCAAGTATGCCGGCATACATATGTGGTCTCTGCATGATGAAGAGGTCACAAGCTTCTTGCGTAGGCACCGCAACAGTCTCAAGGCCTTACGTCTTCGGAACGTGTATTTGAAGGAAGGTAGCAGATGGGACAGGATCCTCAGATTTATTCGACAAGAACTGAAAGGTTTGAAGTGGATTAGTCTGAGAGGAATCGGCTACTTCGATACGTTTCCTACTGGGGCAGTGTTTGATGATTCCGATTCAGATTCAGATATGCATTTGAACGATACAAGCGAATCCAATGAGGAAGACGACGAAGGGGAGGGGCTTGGGACAGATCATTCTAGCGATGCACCACTTGCAAGTCAAATGGAGCTTGAAGGAGTAGATATCAATGGATCCGAGGATTCAGACCCCGATGAGTCTGATATAACAGAGTCTGACGAGACTGAAGACATTGGCTCGGAGAGCGATGGTGAGAATGACGGAGAAGGCAGTGAGGTTGGGCAAGCTCTTCATGACAACTTTATTAGTGATTCTACGATGGTTTATCATTCAACAATCCCAGAAAGCCCGGTCAATAGTCAACACCAATATCAACGACTGCAGTCCGACTGCGCTTGCTTCGATGGAAATGGCAATGCGTGGAATGACCTTGATGACGATGGTATCAGGGTAGGAAAACTGCAATGGAAGCGATGGGAGAGGTGGGCTGTCAAGCGCTGCGAGTTGCACGATGAAAAGGTTTCATAACCGGGGTAGCAGACAACACATCTTCATTTTTATCAAACCGGGCCTTCGTTCGATTCCTACCTCGAAAGCTCGTTTCTTAAAAGCATTTCTCCTATTTTAAAAAAGAATTTGACCGCCATCTGTTTTTGTTAGCATTAGATTCTCTTGGATATTCTCGAGAACCAGGTCCTCGGGACATGCTAAGAAGGGTAGATTATGACTTACCAACAACAAGGTCCGCTCCTTTAGTTCCACGTTAGCCGGTTGGATAAGGATTCAGGGGCATTGATAGGGCCATACCATTCATATACGTTCCTGCGCTGGATGATAGAAGAACGACAGCGCCTGTAAGCTCTGATGGAGCTCCCATTCTCCCTGTTGGATTCCGTTCCGCCCAAATCCTGCGACACTCAGCTACCCCGTCTCCTTCATTCAGAATCGTATCCGCATATCCTGGGCTAATCGAATTTACTCTAATTCCATACCTTGCCCACTCCGCTGCTAAGCCATTCTTCAACGTCAAAAGGGCAGCTTTGCTGACGTTATACGCAACTTGAGGCTGAGGGTAGTTGACTCGGTGGCCAGAGATTGATGCAGTGAAAACAATGCTTCCACCGGTACCCTGGGCAATCATCTTTTTGGCAACAGCTTGAGAGACCAAAAAGCAACCGGTAGTATTGATATCAAGAATCTTTCGCCATTGAGCAGCTGTCATGTCGATGGCGTGGTGGCAGCCAACAACACCGGCAAAGCAGAGGAGCACATCGATGGATCCAAGGAGGCTAGCAGCCTCTTCGACCCCTTTCGCGACAGCCACATCATCCGTAATGTCGACTTGTTTGAAAGCTATCTTTGCTGCTGGGAACTCTTTTTCTAGCTCCTCGACCTTGGCTTGTGCTTGAGCCGGATTGACATCAAAAATCATTAACCCAGCCAGCCCATGCTCAAAGAGGGCACGAGCAGCAGCAAATCCCAGAGATCCTGCTCCACCCGTCACTCTGATATATAAAGTCAGCTCTGTCTTTTATAAGATGGAAAAGTTTGTTACATGGCGTTTCCTTGAACTTCGAATCTCAACTTTGCTCTCCCTTCAGCATTGACGGAAGCGGGTAGTGGGCGTGGTGGTGCTGTCTTTGAAGTTTCGTCTCCTTTGCTGAATACCATCTGCGGTAACACCCGGGAAGTTAAGGCATCCCGTTCCGATGTTGGTGCCATGGTTGTTATGGGGTATAATTACGACTTAAATACAGTGATTTGATCAAAAACGTTTCTTCTAATGCGAAGATGTATATATTTCAGTTATACTGAGGTAGGCTTGGAGATTCCGGGTTTATAGTTAGAGTCTTCTAGTCGAAATGATGCGGTAGAACGATTAATGTAACCTTTTGAAGATGGCGAACAGCTCCTTAAACTTGGACTTGGACTGGACTGTTTCCGAGACTTGAGGCAACACTTTGATGAGAACAATGAGCCAAATTTGATCTTTGGGGAAGAAATAGAATTCTTTTATATCTTCTCCAACTTCATCGGACTTCTGTCACCCGTACCAGCGGGGCAAGTCAGCCGAGGGGCAGTTATTACGAGAAGCTCCATACGAAAAAGCTTACCTGAAGCTCATTACCACACCCTCCAGAAGCTTGATATTTGTTCCATACTGAGTATTCGAGACTCATCAGAGCCGGGAAATATTCACATGACCATAGTTCTCAGCATAGCGAGCATGGATAGTTAATATATTTTCAGATGACCTTTTTAAACATGTGCACACCCAAACCGCTAAGAATCGCAGCCTTATTACAAGAAGCTTTGCCCTTCGCTCCAAGCCTCTGCATCACTTCTTTATAGGAATATGAATATTTCAAAACCTTAACAAGCTGCCAGAGCAAACAACATCATATGCACTCCAAAGTTTACCCAGCCACAAACAATGTCACCAACATCCTTCTTCTCCCGTTCCCTCTCCCGCGACAGCTCCCAAAGCAACCCTCTCCTCCCACAAGACTCCCACCGGAACTCCTTATCCCTCCAGAACCTTTCTCCCCGCGAAGCAAGCTCCCGCACAGCTTCGCCCTCACCTCCTCCAGATTTCTACAGACACTCGAATCCCCAGCACACATACAACGCATCACCAAGCCCTTCTCCCTCTCCCTCCAGAGCCAAAGCCCCAGCCCGCAGAATCCAGTTCGCCGCTCCTCCACCCCCAATAGCTACCTCCGTCTTTCTGCAACCACCTACCAAATCCCACAAGCATGAAAACAAGGGCTGGGATGCCCCGTCGAAGAGGAGCGGGAGTCCGCAGTTGCGCCGCGGGAACTCGATTATAGACCCTCTGGCGAATCTCGAGAGGAGGGAGAAGGCAATACAGCATGAGCTACAGCTATTACTTGATGCGCAGTCCGCGGGCTTGGTACAAGGGTTTGGAGGTACGGGCGAGGAGGGTAGTGATGCGGGAAGTAGCACGCCTACATCACGGTCTGTACACGCAAATTCTGCGAGAAGTAGAAGTCGCAATGGAGGGATTGTGCCGGTGCGGCAGCCGAAACGGAAGACGATTGGGTTAAAAGGGGCGCGGAGGGGACTACTACGGGATATGGGAGAGCTGGTTGTAATCAAGAGTGAGGAGGTGGGGATTTTGGATGAGGAGATTGAGCGGAGAGGTGAGGTCCTTGCGCAGGTCGCGACATGGGAGAAGAGGATTGATGGCGCCAGAGAACAGCTTTCTGGGTACGCTGGGGACGAAGGAGGAGGTGAAGAGGCTGCGGAACTTGCAGAGCTACGGACTGAGGAACGGGCCGTGGAGAATGAGATCAGAGAGATGGAGGATAGGCTTCTGCAGATGAAGGCAAGGAAACGCTGGTTGGGAGAGCAGGTTAAGGAGTCTGTGAACCGCCGTGAGGCGAGGCTCAGTAGCTATCGAGGAGCGCTGAGGGAAGCGGAGGGGCAGGTTAAGGAGTTTTTGAGACGGCCGCCAGTTCCTGTGTCTGTAATCATGGGTGATGAAGAGGGCTTCTACGCGCTGCCTCCTAGTAGGAGGACGCTCGGTATGGCTAGGGAGTGGTGGCTGAAAGAGTCGGCTTCCCTTACGACCAAGAAAGGAGAAACGGAGAAGGAGAAGCAAGCTCTGGAGGAGGGAGCGTTAATGTGGGAAGATGCTATGGGTGTTGTCAGTGAGTTTGAGGACGAGCTTAGGAAACAGATGAAGAGTGGTGAGGCACAGGACAAGCAGCTGTTCAAAAGTCAAGTTGGGAGGATGGGAGTGGTTATTGAAAAGCTTAAGGATATCATGGGAACGGCGGAGGATAGAGGTTGGAATCTGTTGATTTGTGCTGTAGGGGCTGAGTTGCAGGCATTTACAGAAGGAGAGGGGCTTCTGAGAAGTGCGTTGGAGTTTGCGGAGCAGCAGCAGAAGGATGATGATGAACCAGGTGGAGTTGCTACAAATGGTCTGAATGAACTGAGTGGGTTGGAGGATAGGAAGGCTGGAAAGGCAGCAGAAAGTCAAAGAAGCGAGAGCGTTGAGCGGGAAGAGAGTGAAGATGATGATCCCAACCTGGCGGAATTGATGATTGATCATGAGAGCGGGGATGTAGATCAGAGCAGCGTATGATACCAGAACCAATTTCACCTATTGGATTAATATATTTAATCGATTTGCTTTCTCTCCTATTTAGAAAATTACATCCATAAATACAATGTCCAAATCGTGCAAAACAGCCCAGTAAGAGGGGTATAAAAGTCTCGGCAGAGTTGAGGGAATATGAAGAAGCCAAACCACTCGTTTACCTCCGTTAGAAGGTCACACGATTTGGGATTTAGAAGAATCAACTGCCTCTACTTCTTCCTCGTGTGAACTCTGAGTCTCATGTCTCACATTTCACGTGCATAGCGCTTGCGACTACGGAGTAAAGTCCGAAGTTCGGGTATAGTCGGCCCCTCGGTCGAGAGGGGTGTTGATTCGGGGAGAGTTGAAGCGGAGTGTGGAGCAGAAAGATTCGAAGGAGCACTTGTTTGGGTCTGCATTTCTTTTTTGGCTGGATATGAATTTTCCCGTTATCCTTGAAAGAATTCTTATATACTCCATGATTGAGAAGAAGGACCTTTCGCCTGCGGTGCACCCAAAGACTCAGTATCAAACATTCTATACAAGACAACCCAAGAACGCCAAAGACTCCTCGAATGGCCACATCCCCTTCTGCATGCCATATCCAACTTCGTGTCCGTTACATGCCATCGTGTCGATACCCTACTCCTCCTGGGAACATGGCGAGATTATCTCTTCCTCTCGAAAAAGCGGCTGGACCCTGCGAATGCCACGGATGAATCCATCACCCACTCGCCCACGCCGAGGTACTTTTCGATCCAGACGTTGATATCTTTGCTTTCCGTAATGGTTTCTTTCTTGAAACTGCGAATATGATATGTTAGCCAATGTGTTTTCAACTTATCACCGCCAGGCCTTCAACGCGGCTCCGAGTAACACCCCTCCCAGTCCCCCAGGATCGACTCGAGCGAAGACTGTTCTTGCATATGGGTTGTAGGGAACGTACGTTAAACCGGTCGATCGTCTCATGCCAGCGAGGAAAGTGGAGACTAGGAGAAGAAATCAGCGGGTTTTCTTGAAGCTCATAAGATGTAGGAGCCTCAGAGAAGACATACTCAAAAGCGCATCAAACGCATAGTGAGCTACTTTTCCGACCTTTCCCCACAAGCCAAATGTTAGTAGGTTGAGCAGCTGGGTTGATTAGGATCCAGTCACTCGACTTGGGGGGCGGGAAGACTGACAACCATGGCTGCGAATATGGGTATATCTGCTTCGAGGAAAGAGATGGTGGCTTGGTGGTGATGGTGTATGAGCTTGAATACGGAGTATGGAATATGGAACGGTAAGAGTTGATCCTCCTGCTCTCTTTGTTTTGCAAGACAAGACAAGACTGACCGTGTCAAGAGGCAATAGGGTACACGGCAGGTGCGATTAGCGATGGCGGGACAACCTGCAGGTGCACAGCACAGCTAAATGTTCCTGCCTCAGGCGTATAAATTACCTACGGTAAAACACGGCGGTATCTAGGTACGGTAAGGTCAGGTAAGGTACCTACCTATCTTATCGATAATACCTATAAATGTACCCACCGGGCCGAATTGCACTGGCGGCTCAACCCTCACCAATCATTTATTGCGTGGGGTTGAAGCTGCGTGTTTGCGTGTCTGCGCATCAGGCCTTTTGTCCCATCATCTCACCATATCATCTCCCAAGCAAAGATTAGAGAGTATTCTCCAAGGAACCTGTGAGTACATCCCCGATCATTCCGCGTTGTATTATATATTATAATATAAATTCGCTTTTACCCCGTTGATTACGCTCTCCTGTCACTTCAACTATTACCCGCATTGGGAAGGAAATATTTGTTCACGCTATTTATCTCAACCCCACCAAGATAAACTTAAGATAAAACGGGTGAGAGTTGACCATTTTTCTTCCAGGAAACCATCATCTTTATAAATCGCCAGGCAGTCTTGCTCATCCTACCATCCTACCACCGTCGTCGATACCTCTTCCTCTACGCTGTATTCCTAGAAATAAATTCATTTAGCGAACGACTCCGAACCTTCTACCTCAAAAGTTCCCGTCGCACCAGCCCACCTCCTTCCTTCATCATGGCTACCGCAATGGACCACCTCTCATCGGGCTCGACGAAGATCGAGTGGCTCTCGCAGCTGAACACCGAATTCAAGCCCACGAAGAATTACCGCCGTACTTCAATCATCTGCACAATTGGCCCCAAGACAAACTCCGTCAAGGCTATCAACGAGCTCCGAACTGCCGGTCTCAATGTTGTTCGCATGAACTTCTCCCACGGTTCCTACGAGTATCACCAGTCCGTCATTGACAATGCCCGCGCAGCCGAGAAGGCCCAGTCTGGGCGTCAGCTTGCTATTGCTCTGGACACCAAGGGCCCCGAGATCAGAACTGGAAACACTGCTGGAGATATAGACATCCCGATCGCGGCCGGCGCCGAGATCAACATTACCACCGACGACAAATATGCTACTTCGTGTGACGATAAGAACATGTAAGTTGGGGCTGAGCACTACAGAATCTGCTGCTTCCTTCTTGGCGCACTGAGACTAATCGTGGCTAGGTATGTCGACTACAAGAACATCACCAAGGTGATCGAGAAGGGCCGCATCATCTATGTTGACGACGGAGTCCTTGCCTTTGATGTCCTCGACGTTGTTGACGACAAGACTATCCGTGCCCGTGCCCGGAACAATGGCAAGATTTCCTCCAAGAAGGGTGTCAACCTCCCCAACACCGATGTCGACCTTCCAGCCTTGTCCGAGAAGGACCAAGCCGATCTCCGATTTGGTGTCAAGAACAACGTTGATATGGTTTTTGCCTCCTTCATTCGCAGAGGAGATGACATCAAGTCTATCCGCAAGGTCCTTGGAGAAGATGGAGCCCACATCCAGATCATTGCCAAGATCGAGAACAGACAAGGTCTAAACAATTTTGCTGAGATCCTCGAGGAGACTGATGGTGTTATGGTCGCTCGTGGTGACTTGGGTATTGAGATCCCAGCCGCTGAGGTGTTTGCAGCCCAGAAGAAGATGATTGCCATGTGCAACATCGCCGGAAAGCCAGTCATCTGTGCCACTCAAATGCTCGAGTCCATGATCTACAACCCGCGCCCCACCCGCGCCGAGATCAGTGATGTGGGTAATGCTGTTACGGATGGTGCCGACTGTGTCATGTTGTCCGGTGAGACTGCCAAGGGTAGTTATCCAAACGAAG